>NC_034189.2:12827621-12830121 GCF_002021735.2 Oncorhynchus kisutch | reverse complement strand
GAGAGGGGGGGGGGTACACTGAAAAGTAGTGGATGGATTCTAGAGAGGGAGACAGAGAGAGAGGGGGGGGTACACTGAAAAGTAGTGGATGGATTCTAGAGAGGGAGACAGAGAGAGGGGGGAGTACACTGAAAAGTAGTGGATAGATTCTAGAGAGGGAGACCGAGAGAGAGGGTGGGGTACACTGAAAAGTAGTAGATGGATTTTAGAGAGGGAGACAGAGAGAGAGGGGGGGTACACTGAAAAGTAGTGGATGGATTCTAGAGAGGGAGACAGAGAGAGGGGGGAGTACACTGAAAAGTAGTGGATAGATTCTAGAGAGGGAGACCGAGAGAGAGGGTGGGGTACACTGAAAAGTAGTAGATGGATTTTAGAGAGGGAGACAGAGAGAGAGAGAGAGAGAGAGTACACTGAAAAGTAGTAGAGAGAGAGTACACTGAAAAGTAGTAGAGAGAGAGAGAGAGTACACTGAAAAGTAGTAGAGAGAGAGTACACTGAAAAGTAGTAGAGAGAGAGAGAGAGAGAACACTGAAAAGTAGTAGAGAGAGAACACTGAAAAGTAGTAGAGAGAGAGAGAGGGTACACTGAAAAGTAGTAGAGAGAGAGAGAGAGAGAGTACACTGAAAAGTAGTAGAGAGAGAGAGAACACTGAAAGTAGTAGAGAGAGAGAGAGAGAGAGAGAACACTGAAAAAGTAGTAGAGAGAGAGAACACTGAAAAAGTAGTAGAGAGAGAGAGAGGGGTACACTGAAAAGTAGTAGATGGATTCTAGAGAGGGAGACAGAGAGAGAGGGGAGTACACCGAAAGTAGTGGATGGATTCTAGAGAGGGAGACAGAGAGAGGGGGGGGGGGGGTACACTGAAAAGTAGTGGATGGATTCTAGAGAGGGAGACAGAGAGAGGGGGGAGTACACTGAAAAGTAGTGGATGGATTCTAGAGAGGGAGACAGAGAGAGAGGGGGGGTACACTGAAAAGTAGTGGATGGGATTCTAGAGAGGGAGACAGAGAGGGGGGAGTACACTGAAAAGTAGTGGATAGATTTTAGAGAGGGAGAGAGAGAGAGAGAGAGAGAGTACACTGAAAAGTAGTGGAGAGAGAGAGAGACAGAGAGAGACAGAGAGAGAGGGGAGTACACTGAAAAGTAGTGGATGGATTCTAGAGAGGGAGACAGAGAGAGAGGGGGGTACACTGAAAAGTAGTGGATGGATTCTAGAGAGGGAGACAGAGAGAGAGAGAGAGGGGGGAGTACACTGAAAAGTAGTGGATGGATTCTAGAGAGGGAGACAGAGAGAGAGGGTGGGGTACACTGAAAAGTAGTGGATGGATTTTAGAGAAGGAGACAGAGAGAGAGAGAGAGAGAGAGTAACACTGAAAAGTAGTGGAGAGAGAGAGAGACAGAGAGAGACAGAGAGAGAGGGGAGTACAACTGAAAAGTAGTGGATGGATTCTAGAGAGGGAGACAGAGAGAGAGGGGGGGGTACACTGAAAAGTAGTGGATGGATTCTAGAGAGGGAGACAGAGAGAGAGAGAGAGTACACTGAAAAGTAGTAGAGAGAGAGAGAGAGAGAGAACACTGAAAAGTAGTAGAGAGAGAGAGAGAGAGAGAACACTGAAAGTAGTAGAGAGAGAGAGAGAGAGAGAGAACACTGAAAAGTAGTAAGAAAGAAGATAGAGAGAGAACCTGAAGTAGTAGAGAGAGAGAAGAGAGGAGAACACTTGAAAAGTAGTAGAGAGAGAGAGAGAGAGAGAGAGAGAGAGATGAGAACACTGGAAAAAGTAGTAGAGAGAGAGAGAGAGAGAGAGAGAGAGAGAGAGAGAGAGTGAGAGAGAGAGAGAGAGGAGAGTACAACTGAAAGTAGTGATGGATTCTAGAGAGGGAGACAGAGAGAGAGGGGGGAGGGGGGGGGTACACTGAAAAAGTAGTGGATGGATTCTAGAGAGGGAGACAGAGAGAGAGGGGGGGTACACCTGAAAAGTAGTGGATGATTCTAGAGAGGGAGACAAGAGTAGAGGGGGTGATTACACTGAAAAGTAGTGGATAGATTCTAGAGAGGGAGACCGAGAGAGAGGGTGGGGGTACACTGAAAAGGTAGTAGATTGGAGTTTAAGAGAGGGAGACAGAGAGAGAGAGTTAAACTGAAAAGTAGTGGAGAGAGACAAGAGAGCAGAGAGAGAGGGGAGTACACTGAAAAGTAGTGGATAGATTCTAGAGAGGGAGAACCGAGAGAGAGGGTGGGGTACACTGAAAGTAGTGGATGGATTTTAGAGAGGGAGACAATGAGAGAGAGAGAGAGAGAGAGAGAGAGTACAGACTGAAAGTAGTGGGAGAGAGAGAGAGACAGAGAGAGACAGAGAGAGACAGAGAGAGACAGAGAGAGAGGGGAGTACACTGAAAGTAGTGGATGGATTCTAGAGAGGGAGACAGAGAGAGAGGGGGGTACACTGAAAGTAGTGGATGGATTCTAGAGAGGGAGACAGAGAGAGGGGGGGGGGGGGGGGG
>NC_034189.2:12747086-12827521 GCF_002021735.2 Oncorhynchus kisutch | reverse complement strand
AGAGAGAGAGAGAGGGAGGAGGAAGTTACACTGAAAAGTAGTGGATGGATTCTAGAGAGGGAGACAGAGAGAGAGGGTGGGGTACACTGAAAAGTAGTAGATGGATTTTAGAGAGGGAGACAGAGAGAGAGAGAGAGAGAGAGAGAGTACACTGAAAAGTAGTGGAGAGAGAGAGAGAGAGAGAGAGGAGAGACAGAGAGAGAGACAGAGAGAGACAGAGAGAGAGGGGGAGTACACTGAAAAGTAGTGGATGGATTCTAGAGAGGAAGACAGAGAGAGAGGGGCGTACACTGAAAAGTAGTGGATGGATTCTAGAGAGGGAGACAGAGAGAGAGGGGGGAGTACACTGAAAAGTAGTGGATGGATTCTAGAGAGGGAGACAGAGAGAGGGGGGGGGGGGGGGGGGAGGAGTACACTGAAAAGTAGTGGATGGATTCTAGAGAGGGAGACAGAGAAAGAGAGACCGAGAGAGACTGAAGAGAGACCGTAGTGCTACTAACCCACAGCCTTGATGGTCTCTCCCGGTACCAGTGGAACCTCATCCGTCTGGACCTGCTTGGTTCCGTCTCTTGGAGGCTAGAACATAGAACCACAGTAAGGAACAGATCTAGAACTTTTTAAACAGAACATTGTGTCCTAAGCAGAACCATTTATCACTGTCACAGACCTACAGCTAAGAGGTGAACGCCAAAGAGAGGGGTAGACACTGGGAGACGAAGGGGGTAAGTGGAAGAGAGGGATCAAAGTGATGGAGAGATTGACAGAGCTATAGACAAGGGAGAAGGAACATGTGGCTCAAGCGCGAATCGTGGGTTTGATTCCTGCTCGGGCCATCCATACGTAAAATGTTTGCACGCATGACCAAGTCTCTCTAGATAAAATCGTCTGCTAATTAGCATATATCATAAGGGGCAGGAGAGAGGGATGGAGGGATAGAGGAGAGAGACTTGCCAAAGCATTATCAGGAAGCTCAGAGTCACTGTTGCCCTGGTAAATATGTCCCCCTTCCATAGTCCTTAACCAGGGAGAGGCATGGTAACCGTGGAAGCAGAGGCATGGTAACCGTGGAAGCAGAGGCATGGTAACCGTGGAAGCAGAGGCATGGTAACCGTGGAAGCAGAGGCATGGTAACCGTGGAAGCAGAGGCATGGTAACCGTGGAAGCAGAGGGCAATAGGAAGAGTTACTTCTGTTATAGTTGCAAGTTATCTTGAGTGTGAAGGAGGAAAGAGAACAAGAGAATAAAGAGAGAGAATTTGAGCGCGAGAGAGGGAGAACGAGAGAAAGAGAGCGAGAATGCAGAAAAGGCAGAAGAGTTGATGAAAGGGTCTTGGAGGCCCAAAAGGTCATGTCTCCTCTACAGAGACAGGATATGAGGCGTGTGTGGGCGACGGAACTTTGTAGAAAAATTCAAATAGTTCGAATCAGTGGAGTTCTAACAGGAAGTGAAGAAGGGAAAGCAGAAGGGAGCGAAGCTACACAGCGTCGCAGACAGGCTCAGTAACACCCTGAAGTCTGTAGACCAGAGTATCTGGAGAGTCAAAACAGCAGCTCCTACAAACTACAAAACACAAAGAATTAGCTGAAAGCTTGAGACAGCCATAGAAGATTAGGTCATCACATAGGAAAAACGGTTTTCTACACAGCTCTGTATTCCACACGCTCCTTGACAGGTTGTCAAGTAGTAAGATAAACCCATTTTAATATTAATGGACTTTGGCGGGTGGAAGCAGTAACAGTCTTTAAATCTCCCACTCAGAACAGACCGCTTGGACACCTGTGGGTTACAGACAACACACACACAAGTCTAGTGGACACTAACATCACCAGGAGGCAAAGCTGCAACAGGTGGTGAGAGAAGCACTGACTGTGAATACAAATCTATAAACCTCTAAACCTCTGTAAAACAATGCTTTAGACCAGGGTTTCCTAAACTTGGTCCATTTGTGTTTTTGCCCCAGCACTACACAGCTGATTCAAATAACCAACTCATCATCAAGCTTTGATCATTTGAATCAGCTGTGTAGTGCTAGGGCAAAAAACCTAAATGTGCTCCCAGGCGGGGCCCTGGACAGAGTTGGGGAAACCCTGCCTTAGACTGGACTGGAAGCAAAAGACTGAGTCAGTTGACGTAGAAGAAGAATTACGGGCATGACTGAGTCAGTTGATGTAGAGGAAGAATGACAGTCATGGCTGAGTCAGTTGACATAGAAGAAGAATGACGGGCATGACTGAGTCAGTTGACGTAGCAGAAGAATGACAGTCATGACTGAGTCAGTTGACGTAGCAGAAGAATGACAGTCATGACTGAGTCAGTTGACGTAGCGGAAGAAGGACGGGCATGACTGAGTCAGTTGACGTAGCAGAAGAATGACAGTCATGACTGAGTCAGTTGACATAGCAGAAGAATGACAGTCATGACTGAGTCAGTTGACGTAGAAGAAGAATGACGGGCATGACTGAGTAAGTTGACGTAGAAGAAGAATGACGGGCAAGACAGTCAGTTGACGTAGACTACGACACAAATCCCGCTCTACACAGCTACTTGAAGTGTATAAGCACACAGACACTGATGCAGCTGTGGTTAATTAACCTCACCCTTGGGAGATCTGTCCTCCTCCAATCCTGTCAGTCAGAAAACACAACTGTGTGATGACTGTGTCTAAACCTGTTATTGTATGCCTGTATGTGTGTGTGTGTGTGTGTGTCCCACCTTGCAGTCTCCGGATGCAGTGTCAGCGGGTACAGATGATATCTGGCAGGAGATGGTGGCTGCTATCAGCTGCTTACACCATTCTACATGAGAACCTGTAGGACTGGAGGAGGAAGGAGGAGCCGGGAGAGGGAGCCGGGAGAGGGAGGAGGAGCCGGGGGAGGAAGGAGGAGCCGGGGGAGGAAGGAGGAGCCGGGAGAGGGAGGAGGAGCCGGGGGAGGGAGGAGGAGCCGGGAGGAGGAGCCGGGGGAGGGAGGAGGAGCCGGGAGAGGGAGGTGGGGGGGGAAGGAGGAGCCGGGCGAGGGAGGAGGAGCCGGGCGAGGGAGGTGGGAGACGGGGGAGGGAGGAGGAGCCGGGGGAGGGAGGAGGAGCCGGGGGAGGGAGGAGGGAGACGGGGAGGGAGACGGGGGAGGGAGGAGGGAGACGGGGGAGGGAGGTGGGAGACGAGGGAGGGAGATGGGAGACGAGGGAGGGAGGTGGGAAACGGGGAGGGAGGAGGAGCCGGGGGAGGGAGACGAGGGAGGGAGAAGAGAGACAGGGAAGGGAGACAGGGGATATACAGAAAGTGAGAAGGAGGAAGAGAGACATGAGGGAGAGGGGAATAGAGTGCAGAAGAGAGGGATGAGGGTACATATGATGACAGAGAGACAGACAGGGAGGGAGAGGGGAATAGAGTGCAGAAGAGAGGGATGAGGGTACATATGATGACAGAGAGACAGACAGGGAGGGAGAGGGGAATAGAGTGCAGAAGAGAGGGATGAGGGTACATATGATGACAGAGAGACAGACAGGTAGGGAGAGGGGGACAGAGTGCAGAAGAGAGGGATGAGGGTACACACATGATGACAGAGAGACAGACAGGGAGGGAGAGGGGGACAGAGGGATCAAGGGAGAGAGAGACCCAACCAAATCAAGAGAAAACTAAAATATAATAATTACTTGACACATTGGAAAGAATTAACAACAAAACAGAGCAAACTAGAATGCTACTTGGCCCTACACAGAGAGTACACAGTGGCAGAATAACCACCGACTGACCCAAAATTAAGGAAGTCTTTTACTATGTGCAGATTCAGTGAGCATAGCCTTGCTATTGAGAAAGGTCGCCGTAGGCAGACATGGCTCTCAAGAGAAGACAGGCTATGTGCTCACTGCCCACAAAACGAGGTGGAAACTGAGCTGCACTTCCTAACCTCCTGCCAAATGTATGACCATATTTCCCTCATATTACACAGATCCACAAAGAATTTGAAAACAAATCCAATTTTGATAAACTCCCATATCGATTGGGTGAAATTCCACAGTGTGCCATCACAGCAGCAAGATGTGTGACCTGTTGCCACAAAGGGTAACCAGTGAATAACACCATTGTAAACACAACCCAAATGTATTTATGTTCCCTTTTGTAGTTTAACTATTTGCACATTGTTAGAACACTGGTTTATAGACATATGACATTTGAAATGTCTTTATTATTTTGGAACTTTTGTCTGTTAACTTTTAAATTAATTATTATTTCAATGTTGTTTATTATCTAGCTAGTTCACTTGCTTTGGCAATGTAAACAAACATATGTTCCCCATGCCAGTAAAGCCCCTAACGATAGCGATATACATGTTCACTGTCAACTGTAAATCCTTAGCCTATGGGAGAGATACCATAGACAGTCAGCCGCAGTAGTTGCGTCACAATAAGTACGCCTGTGTGCAACATTCTGGGCTGAAACAGGTCGCGGTTAGGCGGAGTCCTGCTGGCAAAGACACGGCTGTATAACTGAGGCGTGTTCGCTTGGCACGGATCCCTGCGTCCATCTGGAGGCGCTGAAATACACGAGACACAGTCGGCGACTAGAGATTCATGTACTGCTTTGTTTCACGGGACAATAATCGAATGCATGTTGCAGAGCAGTGTAGCACTTTGAAAAGCAAACATTACAACGGTCGCGTTCTCGTTGAAAATTACACTAACAACATATGTCAAACAAGTCCCCTAAATGCATGCAGACAACGACATCGCCCATCAGAAAAAGCACAACACTGTAACAACATATGGTAAACAATTGTCTAGGCTGCAGCCTGCGAAAGAGACATTCGCTCTTCTATGCGCGACACTGCCCAGTGTAAATGAGCCTAACATTGTAACAGCTGTGTACCGATATCAAAATAACCTATCACCTGTCCAATGTCTCCACGCTATCCTGTTTCGACCCAGAGGTGGCCAATGTCCGAGGCTTGTTTCGATTCGGTACTACCGGCTGCGCAGTGCTATCTCCACCGGCGACTCCTCCAAACAACTGCTTTTCCATTTTCCAGCTCCACTCCACCCGGTTTCCTTCTCGTTAGATGATGGATCAAATCTAAATCCTTTCCGATTGTCAACAGATCTGGGTTGCAGGCGACGTGTTTAAGAATGTGTTAGCTATTAGCTCACAGCACGAGACAGAATACGGTTGTTTGCTAACTGCCAAGTCTGATTGTGTTATTAACTGATAAATTAGGCGTGTGTGTGTTTATTTACTAGCAGAAACCGAGCGCTTGAACACCCCCCCCCCCCCGCACGCGAACCACTGAGATTACCCAAAATGCATTTCTGGAGCGAGAAGCTCACATCCTCATCCTCAAAACCTTTAGATTGAGGATGTGTGAACTGTTTAATGCCTACTTCCCATAAAATAGGTCTGGTTATTATTACATTGTTAGTGCGCCTGCAAATGTAGGTCACACGAGGTACATGTAACTGCCCAAATAAAGGAAACATTTGAGTAAACGAGGGCTACAACGTATATTGAAAGCAGGTGGCTCCACATAGGTATGGTTCCTGAGTTATTTTAGGAATTAACATCCCATCATGCTTAGGGTCATGTTTAAAAATGCCCAGTTTACCTCTTTGAAAGAGGGGTCTCGAAGGAGCATAGGGGGTTTAAAGGGTGTGTCTCCGTCTCCAGAACTCAACCCAGTTAAACACTTCTGGGAGATTCTGGAGAGGTGCATGAGACTGCGTTTTTCACCACCATCAACAAAACACCAAATGATTGAATTGGTTGGAGAAGAATGGTGTCTGCATCCCTCCACGAGTTCCAGACACTCGTAGCATCTAATGCCAAGGTGCATTGAAGCTGTGGTGGCCCAACGCCATAGTAAGACACCTGATGTTTTGTTGATTTTTGTCAGTTTTCTGTAACTTATTCCAGGAATCCAGGGTAGGCCCCATTGAAATATATCTAGAAAGTATACTGAACAAAAATATAAACACAACATGCAACCATTTCAAAAAGTTTTACGGAGTTAGTTCATATAGGGAAATCAGTCAAATTAAATAAATAAATTTGGCCCTAATCTATGGATTTCACATGACTGGGAATACAGACATGCATCTGATGGTCACACATACCTTAAGGTAGGGGTGTAGATCAGAAAACCAGTCGGTATCTGGTGCGACCACTATTTGTCTCATGCAACGCGTCACATGTCCTTCCCATAGAGTTGATCAGGCTGTTGATTGTGATCTGTAGAATGTTGTCCCACTCTTCAATGGCTGTGCAAAGTTGCTGGATAATGGAGGGAACTGGAACACGCTGTCATGCACGTTGATCCAGTGCATCCCAAACATGCTCAACGGGTGACATGTCTGGTGCGTATGCAGGCCATGGAAGAACTGGGACATTTTCAGCTTTCAGGAATTGTGTACATATCCTTGCGACATGAGGCAGTGTATTATCATGGTGAAGCATGAGGTGATGGCGGCAGGATCTCGCCTTATGGTAGAGAAATTAACATTCAATTCACTGGAAAAAGCTCTGGTGGACAATCCTGCAGTCAGCATGCCAATTGCACACTCCCTTATAAACTTGAGACATCTGTGGCATTGTGTGTGACAAAACTGCACACTTCAGTGGCCTTTTATTATTGTCCCCAGCAAAAGGTGCACCTGTGTAATGATCATGCGGTTTAAATCAGCTTCTTGATATGACACACCTGTCAGGTGGATCGATTATCTTGGCAAAGGAGAAACGCTCACTAGCATGGGGTAAACAAATGTGATTTTTCTGTTGTTGAGAAATACGTTTTTTTGTGCATTTGGAACATTTCTGGGATCTTTAATTTCAGATCATGATACATGGGACCAACACTACACAGTGCTGAAAAAAGTAACCAAATGTCATACTTCAGGCTGAGACACACAAGGTCAGTTTAGGTCTGAGACATCCTATGAAGGAACAAGGTCAGTTTAGGTCTGAGACATCCTATGAAGGGACAAGGTCAGTTTAGGTCTGAGACATCCTATGAAGGGACAAGGTCAGTTTAGGTCTGAGACATCCTATGAAGGGACAAGGTCAGTTTAGGTCTGAGACATCCTATGAAGGGACAAGGTCTGGAAATCCACAAGACTCACATGAGCAAACATTACATAAGAGATTTTCCTAATTTAAATATGACCTGAATAAACAAAGGATAATAAAATATCACATTACGACTCCAAGAATATGAATGAATGAAACAACCCAATTCAACGTTTTTTTTTTTAAGTGAGAAATCTTTAAATTAATTTAATCAGCATTATTTACACAACAACCAACATGGACTACTCATACATGAGAGGAGTAGTACAGCCTGAATCCCACAGGTGTTTGTGTTCTTGCCAAAACTCCCATGTAGGCTGGGTGCCAGTTGGTTTCTGCTCGCCCTGGCATGAACAGAGCAGACAAAGACTGGTATGTAAAGCCTTGTCCAAGCCAGACAGGCCCATAGGGCAGCAGTCGATCTCCTGTTTCTGTAGCATGAGGCAGCTTGTTGTACAAGTACACCCCCCTTGACAGTACGCCCCCTGAAACAGACTGGCACCCAAGCTAACTCCTATGGTCATGACTCACAAGGATTTGGCAAAACGGCACAAACTGATCTGGGACACCAGGCTAGGGAGTAAGTAGGCTATAATATGACAGAAATCCCTTTCGACAAGATATCCCTATGTTAAAAGGTAGAATACATGAAGAAAATTAACAAAATCACTAGCGACAGCTGGCACCCTATTCTCTGGTCAAAATAAGTGCACTATATTGGCAGTAATAGGGTGCCATTTGGGACTAATAGTGTGCCATTTGCACAGCCTTTATCAGTGCTCAATTCTTCTAGGGCTGGAATTCAGACCAACTCATTATACCAATGTTTATGGCAGTGTCTTTGTTTACAAACTAATGTCCATGCATCGCCTTCTCATTGTGGAGAAACATGGAAGCATCTATTTGTGATGGGGATACTTCCTCGTGGTAGTAAAGTATTACCACTCTTCAGGGATTAGATCTGACCATGGGGGTAAAAGAGCTCCTGCATAAATACCACAATGAGTTCGATTGAAGGCAGAGGCTGTGGATCAGACTTTTCTGTGCCCCTCATCCCAACAGCTAAAGGTCCCGAAGCTTCTACGCATGTACGGAATTCTCTACTTTAAGCAGTCTCAGCTCTACACATATCGAACCATCCTTCACATTCCTAGTGTCAATGAATTTTCCCTTTTTTTTTTTTACAGATGAAACTTCCATGCAGCATCTGCATAGCAATTATTTGATCTCAGTTTCAATTAGATCGTTATGCTATTTATATTCAGTTGCCTAGTTAAATACAAATAAATGTAGATTGCTATCATTGCGTTTTTTGCAGACATTGATTCAGCTAACCTTATTAAAAGAGCACCATTCGCTAGAATAGCCGGTTCCCTGCGAGTAAAGCAGAGACTGTGTGTAAAGTAGAGAATCCCACACAATAGCAGAAGCTTCGGGACCTTTAGCTGTCCAGAAGAGGGGTTCAGAAAAGTCAAATCCTCAGCCACTCCATTGATCTAATCACACCCCTATTTACACAATCACAGGTGAAGACGCAAAAGGAACTGAATCAATTCCCGACTGAATCAAATCTCCCACAATTCATGATTCACTGTCCTCTTCTGTTAGAAATCAAAATCCCAAAATGCAAATAAAGAAATACATGTAACAAGAAATCCCCAAATTATTAACCAACCATTCAGAGAAACAAAACAAAATGTTTGTCCTACTAAATTCCTTTTTATAAAACGTGTCAAATGGTACACTAAATAAAATAATATTTTACAACTTTTAACAGTAAAATCAGTTTTGTTTGAGGTAATTACATCATAGTTACTGTACTTGTATAAAGTAAAAAATAAACAAAATATATATATTTTTTTTTTGCCTAAAAACACAAACCAACCAACAAACCAAAAAGTGTTTTGCCTTGTTGTTCATTTCGCTCTTGGTTTTATTTTTTAAAACTTTTTCACCTCATTGAGGCCAAAGTCTTCCGAAGTGACGCATTCTGGGGTAGCATTAGGGAGCGAAAAGGTAGTGCCTGAAAGGTTTTAATATCAAGAGACCTCATTTTTAGCCCACCATCTTTCAATAGATGTTCAGCAACAGGCACTCTAAGTTCTCTCTCTGGTATGGTCTTCCCATATCCAGTGGTGACTGGTTATCCTACCCAAAGGATCTTGACCAGAAGGAGCATACATACTGTATCAACCAATCAGGATATTTTCTTTCCCCGACACAACCAATCGGAATCCATCATTCCCGTTGCCCCAGCAAATCGGATGCTTTCTTTCCCCGCACCACACCCAATCGGGTTCTTCCTTTCTCCTGCCACAACCAATCAGGTGCTTTCTTTCCCTTCACCCCTCGCCACAGATGCCACACACAGAGGAACAATGACAAAGACAAAGTTATAGTTTGGGTACATACAAAACATCCACCTGAGGATGAACTTCAGACGGTCAAAGGCACAGAACTGGACCTGACCTGCGTTCTCCAGAACACTGGATATGCCCTGTAAAGAGTAACTAAACAATTCCTGGGTTTTCCCACCAATCTAATCTCAAAATCTATGGTGATTCTTGTCCAAAGAACTCTTGTCTGAGAATACATGGCCCACATCGTGATCCCTTGAAACGTTGTAAATGATTCTTAACTTCCACCGATCTGATCCCACCTCTAGACATTGCTCTCGTCAAAAGAACTTGTCCCGTCCACAGCTTTTATTTGGGGATTATTTATGAACCTACTCTGTGGCAGTCCAAAAACCTTCAGCAAATTTGAGCTAAACCATTTTGCCATGCAGATTGGGATCAAGAGGGTCGATGGCAAATGTTTACATTTATGCCAAGAGGGGTTTGACCATTTAAGGTAACAGGTTGTAAAGGTTCTGAAGTGCAAAATGAGTTGGGTTGAGGCAGAACCACTGATCACTATTATTGGACTGAGTGGACCTAGCCTGGTGCCAGATCTGTTTGTGCCATCTTACCAACACATATGGTAAATGTAATGCATGACTACGACCATATGAGTCACTTTAATAACGTTTACATCCTGCTTTACTCATCTCATGTGTATATACTGTATTCAATTCTACTGTATTTTAATCAGTGCCACTCTCGACATTGCTCGTCCTAATATTTATATATTTCTTAATTCCATTCTTTTACGTTTAGGTGTGTATTATTGTGACTTGTTAGATATTACTGCACTGTTGGAGCTAGGAACACAAGCATTTTGCTACACCTGCAATAACACCTGCTAAATATGTGTCTGTGACCAATAAAAAAAAAAGGTTTAAAAAAAACGTGGTTATTTTGAGTCGGCAAGACAGAACAATCAGATTTGGGACGAGGCTAGAGTGGACCACAATAGGAGATAAAACTCTCAGCACCTCTCATAGGAACCAATAGAACTGACTGTGTCCCGTCTCTCCCTAGACCTTCTACAGTACAATACACAGGGATACTTGGCCTACCGGATATCATACACTGGGCTATAATCATCCCCGAATAAATGATACAATTTGGGACTTATGAACATAGAACTGACTTATACTATTTCTGTGGGTATGAATGCTAAATCATTTATGTGAGTTGGGACGGGGAAACTGCAGTGGACTTGGTTTGCACTCAAACGTAACTGAATGATTGGACTGGTATTGCTTATGTTGGGACATAGGTACAGCTACACAATGATTGAAGGGAAACTAGTCACATACACTTCTCGTCAAATTATCATTCCCGTCTCCCATTCTCTCCCTGGTCATGGAGAGGAGTGCAGTGTATTCAGTCCTAGAGGAGCAGGGGCTACGATCCCATTCTCTCCCTGGTCATGGAGAGGAGTGCAGTGTATTCAGTCCTAGAGGAGCAGGGGCTACGATCCCATTCTCTCCCTGGTCATGGAGAGGAGTGCAGTGTATTCAGTCCTAGAGGAGCAGGGGCTACGATCCCATTCTCTACCCTTCTCCTGAAGTGTGCACTCATACGCTCCCCCTCATAGTTTTAAAAGGGACTGGTGTGAGGAATATGGTGGAAACTCCATCCAGCCATGCTTGCACCAATACAATGCATGAGCATGAAGGGGAGTGACTGAAGGCACACTTCCGGGTGAATTGGAATGCAGCCAGTGAGTTTGAACCCTTTACCTTTAGTATTGTTTATCTACAAACATTGTTTTATTTTATATTAAGGCTTCTTTGTTTTTGTGGAAAAACAACATTCTATTAAAGTTGTGAAAAGGCTGTACTATGACATGTTGCATAATCACCATGGTTACGTCTATTCCATGTTATTTATCGACTTCATTATTACTTTAAACGTTATGTACAAAAAAATTACTTCCTGTGTCAGGGTCAAACCCATTTTAATTTCAGGAAGTGAATTGAAATTCTGAAATTCCAAAGAACTGAACATTCTGAAATCCTGCAGATCTGAAAAATCTTCATTGGGAAAAAGTCACTTTTCAACTCTCAAATTTGGAACTTCAATCAATCTCCTATGATTCATTAACTGAACTGACATGTAATCAACACCGACCCCGGAGAATGCGCATACACGTGTGTTGTACACGTCGGAGTGTGTGTGACGACCCCACTCAGAAGGGGGTGTGCAGGTGGGTGATGTGCTGCGTGGGAGAGGCTGCGTTGGGGGTGGAGCTATTTGATAGGTGGGAGGAGTTGGGGGAGGAGTCAGAGAGCTGCAGTTCCTCTAGTTTCTTCAGGTATTCATCTCTCAGGGCTAACAGCTCTATGTAACGCTGTTCCACTGGACTCTGCTGCTGTAGAGTAGAGCAGAGCAGGGTAGGATAGAGCAGAGTAGAATAAACATAGAAAAAAAAAGAGTAGAATAGAGTAGAATATAAATAGTAATTACCACCACCAGGGGGAGGCAGAGAGGGGGAGGAGACAGGAGAAGGAGGGAGAGGATGGGGAGGATGGGGAGAGAGGAAAAAAAAAATACTGTTAATTATATGCAAACAACGCAAACAGATAAGCATATAAACAATCACAAAGAGGTATAGAGGCTCAAGAGACACACGGTGAAAACATGAATATTCATTATTGATGCCTAGAGTGTTTTAAATGAGAGCAGCAAGCTGGTCTGGTGCCAACACACAATACTGTTTATTTGTTTATTAGGATCCCCAGTAGTGTTTGCCAAAGCAGCAGTTATTCACAAAAAACACATGACAAGTAACAAAACACTGATACACAAGGACAGTCAAACAAATTAAAAATACAACGATAAACAAACAAAACACAACTAAAATAAAAGAGGTGTGTTAGTGTCCCCTCACAGTGCAATGAGATGGTACATCTGTTCTAAAAGGTAAAGTTACGGTTTGCTCAGTAATAGGAGATGGAAGGGAGTTTCATGCGATCATGGCTCTTTATAATACTGTGCGTTGGACATGGGGACTGTGAAGAGACCCCTGGTGGGGTATGTCTGGGTGTCTGAAGAGACCCCTGGTGGGGTATGTCTGGGTGTCTGAAGAGACCCCTGGTGGGGTATGTCTGGGTGTCTGAAGAGACCCCTGGTGGGGTATGTCTGGGTGTCTGAAGAGACCCCTGGTGGGGTATGTCTGGGTGTCTGAAGAGACCCCTGGTGGGGTATGTCTGGGTGTCTGAAGAGACCCCTGGTGGGGTATGTCTGGGTGTCTGAAGAGACCCTGGTGGGGTATGTCTGGGTGTCTGAAGAGACCCCTGGTGGGGTATGTCTGGGTGTCTGAAGAGACCCCTGGTGGGGTATGTCTGGGTGTCTGAAGAGACCCCTGGTGGGGTATGTCTGGGTGTCTGAAGAGACCCCTGGTGGGGTATGTCTGGGTGTCTGAAGAGACCCCTGGTGGGGTATGTCTGGGTGTCTGAAGAGACCCCTGGTGGGGTATGTCTGGGTGTCTGAAGAGACCCCTGGTGGGGTATGTCTGGGTGTCTGAAGAGACCCCTGGTGGGGGATGTCTGGGTGTCTGAAGAGACCCCTGGTGGGGGATGTCTGGGTGTCTGAAGAGACCCCTGGTGGGGTATGTCTGGGTGTCTGAGCTGAATGTTATTTGATTATACAGACAATCTGGAATTTTCATTAGTAATGCTTGTCCTAAAAACTAGAAGAGTTGGCAGTTAGTCTTTCATGGTTGAGGAGAGATTATCATGTTGTTGATGTTAGTTCTGTGTTTGTTGTTCAGGGCAAGGCGTTCTCCTTTGTTATGAGCCAGATGCAGCTTTTCTAGGTCTTTCTTTGCTGCACCTGACCATATTACTGGACAGTAATGAAGATGGGACAAGATAAAAGCCTGAAAACTCGTACAGCTGATGTGTCAAAAACACAGAACGTATTTTAATAACAGACATACCCCTCTCCGCATCTTCACAACATCTTTTGTCAATATGACTTGACCATCCAATGTAACTCCTAGGAGTTCAGCTTCCCTAATGGTCACACCTTTTACACACTGAGAACGTTTTGAACCAAATACAATGCTTTTAGTTGTAGATGTATTTCAGACCCGTTTATTATAAAAATCATCCATTCTGATAGAAACTCATTATTTAGAATGTGTGTAGGCTCACTGGCTTTGGGTGCTGACCAGGATTTCCGTTAGACCGGAAATTGCCGGCCTTTGGACGCGAAAAAAATGTAAAGCCGATAAGTTTAAAAAACTGTTGCTGGCCAAAATGACAGAGATTTTAAAAAACTTTTTTTTTTGTTGTATTAATTGATGGAAATACCAGTCTATGGAAATACAGTTGACCATCATGCTTAGGATTCAATTGGCCCGTGTGTATTTTCATAGGTCATCATGTATCTTATTTATCCAACACAACTATCACACAACATACAGAGCCTATTTTGAGAGTCATTTCTCCTGCAGTTCCTGATCTGGTTGCTGCTGGAGTAAAACATGTGCTTTTATCAGCTCATTATTTGCGCAACAACTGTAAATGCCATCATGTCTTAACTGTTTTGGTACACGATTTTAAAAAAAGCGCTACAATTTTTATTTCTCAATTGGTAATTGAAGCGCGCCTCCCATTCACCTCCCAAGTGCAGGCAACCAGCTATCAGTGTATCACCCACCAGCGCTCCCTGAACATTATCAGGACAGAGAAACCAGACACATGCTCAGGAGCACGTCCCCTCAAAATGATCAGGACAGAGAAACCAGACACATGCTCAGGAGCGCGCTCCCTCAAAATGATCAGGACAGAGAAACCAGACACATGCTCAGTGCGCAGTCCCTCAACATGATCAGGACAGAGAAACCAGACACATGCTCATTGCTCACATGGAGCCCTCCAAACAAAAGACCATGAAAACATTTACAAATCTCCTACATGATGGTTATGAAATAAACCAAAACCTGTTTCTCACAAGTGTAGGAGGTTTTGAACTCCGCAAACAACGTTTTCCACTCCGAGACTGAGAACAGTAAATGACTAATTAATATATGCATTAACAGAAATTAATATAACCAAATGTGACCGACCGGCTCGATCTTACATGCAAAATTTGAAATTTGTATTTTTAATTTTTTACATTGGATAAAAGTAGAGACTCAGAGCTAGAAAATGGTATATCATACACTACAGTTGAGGAATAATGGGAAAGTCCTTCTGCTGTGAAAGTTAATAAACTTCCGGAATGCAATACCTCGCATTTGAGAAAATGGCCCTTGAATGTTTGGTAAACATACTGGAAAGCTCTTTGTCGACACCTATTCAGCATCGTTCACATACACTTAAGCCTTCACCCCACCCGTCGCGTTAAGGATTCACATGTGAGGCTATCTACTAAACAGCCAAAGACTTCAAGACTAAAGGCTGGTTTATACCACGGGTGTGTCCGTAAATTTAATCTGGCGTGCGAGTAAACTCAAGAGTTGTCAGATTGTCCGGTCGTAAATTCGGAGCTTTCAAAGTGCACACTGGACGCTCTGGCCGAGGAGTAGGGTTGATCACAGCGTTCTGACCTATTAACAGCAGTCAAGCACCGAAAGCTAACTGGCTAACATTGGCTAGCTACTTCCAGACACATATATTTACACAAGTCATCTGAACCTTTGCTATGAGACTCAACATTGAGCTCAGGTACATCCTGTTTCCATTGATCATCCTTGAGATGTTTCAACAACTTGGAATTCACCTGTGGTAAATTGAATTGATTGGACATGATTTGGAAAGGCACACATTTGTCTATATAAGGTCCCACAGTTGACAGGAATTGTCTGTGTATGGACAAAGCAATTGTTCGTGTATGGAAAAAGGAATTGTGTCGAGGCACAGATCTGGGGAAGGGTACCAAAACGTTTCTGCAGCATTGAAGCTCCAAGAACACAGTTGCCTCCAGCATTCTTAAATTGAAGAAGTTTGGAACCACCGAGACTCTTCCTAGAGCTGGCCGCCTGGCCAAACTGAGCAATCGGGGGAGAAGGGCCTGGTCAGGGAGGTGACTTGAACCCGATCGAACATCTCTGGAGAGACCTGAAAATAGCTGTGCAGCGACACTTCCCATCCAACTTGACAAGAGTTTGAGAGGTTCTGCAGAGAAGATTGGGAGAAACTTTGCAAATACAGGTGTGCCAAGCTTGTAGCGTCATACCCAAGATGACTCAAGGCTGTAATCGCTGCCAAAGGTAAAGGGTCTAAATACTAACATAAATGTGATATTTCAGCTTATTATTTTTACGACATTTGCAAAAATGTCTAAAAACCTGTTTGCTTTGTCATTATGGGGTATCATGTATATATAGACGAGAAAGTCTTCTTTTTTTAAATCCATTTCAGAATAAGGCTGTAACGTAACGAAAAGTGGAAAAAGTCAAGTTGTCTGAATACTTTCCCAATTCCCCTCATGTAATGGGGAATTGATCAAAACGTATCTAGCAGAGGTTCATCTGTCACATATGGAACTGAATGAAGTTCTCGAATTGCATTTTGGGAAGGTTTGAAAATGCTGTTTTATTGGCTGCTTTATTTCATGAGTTACATGTTCTGTTAAGATGCATTACCACGGTCACCTCCTTTGTTTTGTTGACGTTGAGTGGAGTTGTTTTCCTGACACCATAGTCTAAATGTGATCTCGGTCATTCTGAACACCGTGGGCCGACAGCCTAATGGGATATGCACCCACTGCATATGGGTTCGGTACATTTCTCAAATGGCCGGCAAATTAAAATCTTCCCGGTCACGTTGTCCGGCGCCTCATTTTCCTAACGGAAACCCTGGTGCTGAAACCCTGGTGCTGAATCATCTGCATACATGTTCATGCTAGCCTTCAGTAAAACTAGTGGCGAATCATTTCTAAAATAGAGAAGAGTAACAGACCAAGGCAACTACCCTGAAGGACACCGCACATATCTGATGTTATACAACTAGTGGGTCAAATCCGGAATGCTGATTGGTTAAAACCGCATTCCTACCGGTGTCTATTCCACAAGTTACCACCGGCTAAATCTATGAAGTTAAAATGCCTATTTACTCTGTTCCATCTGACTGGGCAATCCACTGTCTCATCAGCCCAGCCAGGCACGTTATAACCTTGAACTCCACTATAAAAAGCATCTAGACATTCTCACATATCTGATGCTAGAGAAGCTTCCATTGAAGAACACTATTAGAGTTCTGTTGGTTAAATAACTCTCCAACCATGTGATGGCAGGCGATTTAAAGCCATAGCAAGTGAGTTTCAACAATAGCGATGTATGATCTATAACATCAAAGGCTGCACTGAAATCTAAAATACAGCTCCATCATCTTATTAGCCATTTATTTTAGCCAATCATCAGTCATCGGAGTCAGTGCAGTACAGGTTGAGTGCCATACTCCATTTTCATGCTGAAAAACAGTAGTTAACTTGGTCAAACACAAATGATCTCCATCAGTTTACTAAGAACAGGCAGTAAACTGATTGGGTGGCTGTTAGAGCAAAGGGTGCTTTACTATGTTCAGGTAGTGGAATTACTTTAGCTTCCTTCCTGCAGACACACACACACACACACACACACACACACTCCTGTAGACTTTGGTTAAAGACATAGAAATGTCTCCCTCTGTGTTTGTGTGATTATGACAGGGAAAGAGGATTATCTGCTCCAGTGACTCAGACCCTGTTGACAGGGAGAGGGATGTTTGGGCTGCAGGGGTTTGTGTGTGTGTGGCGGGGGGGGGGGGGGGGGGGGGGGGGTTAGAGTTAGGGGGAAAGATGTGTGTGTGTGTGTGTGTGTAAGAACAGGCAGAAAACACACACCAACACCGCAAGTCATACAGGATGCCACGGCAATACTGCAGCCAAACCAACCAAACCCCAGAGGCAATACTTCACAAATCAGACTGATCACAAGCAAAGTTCCCTCTAAGCTGCACGCGGGACTGCCCCACCGGGACTGCCCCACCGGGACTGCCCCACCGGGACTGCCCCACAGAATAAATATCAGCCCATGCAGAGACAGGATTGAACTTCACTCAACATTCTAGTTTTCCCCTTTAGTTAACACCAGTGCTTGACTTGGGCCGGCACTGTCCGGAATGCCATACCGGCACTTCTAATTCTGGGGGAATTGAGTATCGGCTCATCTACAAAATTAAAAGTAACCTATCGCTGTCCCAGAATCACAGAGGCAAAAAAGGTTGATCAAAGTGGAATGAAGGTGGGACCTTCATTGAATAGCAATGGAGAGTGGGCATTCATTTCCTGATTTGTCCAAGTTCATTTGCCGCTAGGCTGTGAGTGGCAGTAGGCTGTTGGAGGTTGCGCAGATTGAAAAGGTGCCAGCCTGAATGGCATGACGCGCTGTTCCAAGTGGTCAAAATGAGGGTTTGTAATTCATGAAAAGTCAAGGAAATTTGTTTCATAATGGTTCTTAATGTAAAAGCATACTTTTAAATATGATCAACCAATAAAAAAAATTAAAAAGACCTATCAGCCATTATCAGAAGACGCTTCAGTGCATGTCTGTGCTGGGTGTGTGCCAGGGAGTGGGTGTTGCCCTAGGAGAGAGACTGTGACATTTCAGCATTAGGTATAATTAGGTATAAGGGCCTTTCCACCGTAGAGCCGTTGGAAAGCTGGGATTCCCCCCTATTAAACATTAGCCATGGAATTGTGACAACATTCAAAAAATTCTAAGAATAGCCTACTTGACAAATAACTTGCTGTACATAGATCTCCTCTAAAACATGAACACCTTGCTTTGAGGTAGCCTACCTTATCCATTTGATCCCTTATTTATTGAATGGGGGAATCATTTTACAAAAGACAAAAGTATTTGGTTGTAATGTTGAAAAAGCCTGCATACCCAGGAGCTCTCCAGATGGAGGGTTGACCACAACAGTGGAGTTCTATGTGGGGAGCTAAGTGCCTTGATCAAGGGCTCAACGGCAGGAGGTGGTAGGTCTACATGGAATCAGACAGCAGCTTTCCAGTGTCAATAATTCATACTTTTCCATGTAAGTTATAATAATAGTCATGACTAATAAAAGTCATGGAAAATGTGTTAATTAAAACCTCTTAAAGCTAGGGGGGCGCTATTTTTATGTTTGGAAAAATAACGTTCCCAAAGTAAACCGCCTATTTCTCAGGACCAGATGCTAGAATATGCATATAATTGACAGATTAGGATAGAAAACACTCTAAAGTTTCCAAAACGGTCCACATTTTTTCTGTGAGTTAAACAGAACTGATATTGCAGACTAAAACCTGAGGAAAATCCAATCAGGTGCCCCTGTTTTTTAAACCTCTCTGTTGTTATGCATCCCTATTGCCCATTTAAAGGGATATCAACCAGAGTCCTTTTTCTATGGCTTCCCTAAGGTGTCAACAGCCTTTAGACATAGTTTCAGGTTTTTATTTTGAAGAATGAGCGTGAACGACCACATTGCGTAAGTGGAAAGGTGGGGGCTCTCAGAGTGAGTTGTGCGCAAAAGAGAAAGGCGGCCATTGTTACTCCCGGTCCTAGTGAAAAGCCAACTGTCCCGGTTGATATATTATCAAATAGATATTTGGAAAACACCCTGAGGATTGATTATAAAAAACGTTTGACATTTTTCTGTGGACATTATGGATATAATTTGGATTTCAGTGAACATAGTCCAAATGGACCGACCTGGAAAAGATCTTCCACCCCAAGACCGGCACTGGCTAATACCAGCCACTTCCAGTGTAACAAAATAAACTATGCTAAGTGTTTTCTTGTATGCAGAACACACTGGAGTAGGATTCTATTCCATTGCCAGGCACGACTCAGCCCGTACACTACAGACTGTGTTTTGAGACAGGCTTGAATAAGCTAAGCAGCCAATAAGCAGAGGGTTTTTGGTCAGATTTTCTGTAATAATGTTATGGGAATAATAATGAATTTTATTTTCTGAAGTGGTTTCTTACGTCAAACAACATTTCCAGTCACCACCTTTATGTGAAGGACAAGTGGATAAACAGGTTCATATGAAGCCCTAAATGTTGTTGCCCTACATTGAACACCACACATTGGCTGCTACTGTAGGCTGAATGATAGAACAGCTATTTCCATGTTAAAATGTTATGGCATTTTCTCCATTGTTTTTGATGGTAGGTCACTCTGGTAGATCTACATTATGATCAAATAGCCACAGTAGCCTACCTGACCAATGTTAAAACTAACTTAAAGTGGGTACAGCCTGTGTTCACAAACGTGCACCAGAAGTTACACTCAGCAGGCCTGAAAGTTCCTCAGTGATGACATTTGAGGGATCATTGGTCACAAGATAACTCCAACTCTGATTGGCCCAGACTGTTCGGCTGTAGTTGGTTCAGTGCTGTGTATCCAGTGTTGTAGCTAAATCCCAACAGCGTTAAGTTAGATGGCGATTTTTAAAAATATTATTATTATTATTAATCCATCATTGATTCACTACTTTCCACAAACCTAAAAGCATTGTATTGGTGGAGGCAGGGGCCTTTCTCAAATCAGTGAAGGGAAATGAACAAGTGCATACTCTGGTAGGAAGAAGTGATCATTCAGACATACTGGAACAAAAGTACCTGTTGTCGAACGCCAGGGTTCGAACGGATACTGTAACCCCAGTAATTCTATTGTATTCTATTAATTTACCTGTTGTTGAATGCCAGGGTTCGAACGGATACTGTAACCCCAGTAATTCTATTGTATTCTATTAATTTACCTGTTGTTGAATGCCAGGGTTCGAACGGATACTGTAACCCCAGTAATTCTATTGTATTCTATTCATTTACCTGTTGTTGAATGCCAGGGTTCAAACGGATACTGTAACCCCAGTAATTCTATTGTATTCTATTCATTTACCTGTTGTTGAATGCCAGGGTTCGAACGGATACTTTAACCCCAGTAATTCTATTGTAACTTAATTGTTGAATGCCAGGGTTCGAACGGATACTGTAACCCCAGTAATTCTATTGTAACTTAATTGTTGAATGCCAGGGTTCGAACGGATACTGTAACCCCAGTAATTCTATTGTAACTTAATTGTTGAATGCCAGGGTTCGAACGGATACTGTAACCCCAGTAATTCTATTGTAACTTAATTGTCGAACGCCAGGGTTCGAACAGATACTGTAACCCCAGTAATTCTATTGTATTCTATTCATTTACCTGTTGTCGGATGCGAGGGTTCCAGCGGATGTAGTAAGTCACCCAGAGTTCTAGGTGTCTCATGCTGGCTACAGGGTAGAGGACTCTATTGGACTCTGGGGTGTAGAAGGGGTTCTGGTAGAAGGACAGATCACTGTTTACCAATGACCACAGAGACACCGTCTTAGACCGCAACTCCTGGAGAGAGCGAGAGGGGGGAGAGAACGGTTATAATAATTTAGGAGGGTTAGAGAGAGAAGTTAACCAAGGACCACAGAGACACTGTCTTCGACCACAACTCCTGGAGAGAGAGATGGAGAAGATCATTAATATGGTCTTTTAGCAGACACTTATGTGCAGCAGTAAGCAGGAAACATTCATCTATTCAGGATGACCCGATTGGATCAAACCCACAAATGATCTGAGCCATCGGAATCAGAGGGAATATGAAGGATTCTGGAACAATAGAGTCTTATGGAGACTCTCGTCTGTGTGTCATAGAGAGCATTATTACAGCACCTCAGAACCAGTGATGCGTCCCATCGCTCTTCTGCTCTACTTCACATGATCAAGATGGAGGGAGTAGGGGAGGTGGAGGGAGGAGGGGAGGTGGAGGGAATAGAAAGACAAAGAAAGGGTATGAGATTGAGGTAGAGCAGGGGTGTCGAACTCATTTCCCCATCGGGCCGCATTCGGTCTTCACAGAGGTCCGAAGGGACATATTTACTATGTTATCTGTCTCGCTTTCATTTGGGATGACTGTCAGCAAGCTGGGCAGAGGAGTGAAGAGACTGTCAGCAAGCTGGGCAGAGGAGGAAGAGACTGTCAGCAAGCTGGGCAGAGGAGTGAAGAGACTGTCAGCAAGCTGGGCAGAGGAGGAAGAGACTGTAAATGTAGGGCCATTATCATTCTACATAGTTTGGATTTGGCTTTGGCTTTAGTCATTAAAATGTCCATTGACCACCACCCACGAGCCTGATTGAATGGGCTGGCGGGCCGGATGACATGTAAAATAGAATGTAAATAGTGAGTTGGCAGAGGAAAATATTGTAGAGGGATGGAAAGACCCAGCTAACACATTTGGAAGTTGTGGGAACGTTCATTTTTGGTTTCCCCATTGGACTGGTGTTTTCTTGCATTTCTTATGGAAAGTTCTCTTAAATGTTGCGGGAACATTACTTTAAATAGAATCCAGAGGAGACCTGCTGAAAACATTATGCTGTACTGAAATTCCCACCTAAACAACCAAGGCTCTCACCAAGCTCTAAGAAATATACGGTTCTCAGAACGTTATGTGCTAGCTGGGAATTGGAGAGTGCAATATAAGATAAATGTAGAAAGACAGGCAGAGAGAGACAGACAGAGACACAGAGCTTGGACAAACAAGACAAACAACTTACGTTAGTGTCCCTGGCACGCTCACAGTTGTAGAGGAAGGTTCCAAAGACAAACAACTTACGTTAGTGTCCCTGGCACGCTCACAGTTGTAGAGGAAGGTTCCAAAGACAAACAACTTACGTTAGTGTCCCTGGCACGCTCACAGTTGTAGAGGAAGGTTCCAAAGACAAACAACGTACGTTAGTGTCCCTGGCACGCTCACAGTTGTAGAGGAAGGTTCCAAAGACAAACAACTTACGTTAGTGTCCCTGGCACGCTCACAGTTGTAGAGGAAGGTTCCAAAGACAAACAACTTACGTTAGTGTCCCTGGCACGCTCACAGTTGTAGAGGAAGGTTCCAAAGACAAACAACTTACATTAGTGTCCCTGGCACGCTCACAGTTGTAGAGGAAGGTTCCAAAGCGACAGCTGAATAGGTGGTCCAGGATGGTCACTAGGAGACGCTCGTTAAACTCAAACGCTGTCGGGAACTGGAAGAGAAGGGGAGAGAGAGGTTTAAACCCATAGGCTTTTTCGCAGTAAATTCTTCCTCCATTCCTTGCATCCGCTCTCCTCACTTCCTTCTCAATATGCATTGGAGAAGAAGGTTTGAGGGGAGGGACTTTGGACCTTCTCGTCCAATACGGTTGATGAAGTCAGAAGAACGCGCAAAGACAAATTAAGATAAAGCGCTACACAGGTGTGTCCAGTTCCTACCTGTTTGGTCATCTGCCAGACACAGTCTATGAACTGTACAAAGATAGGAGACCTGTCCTGATCAGCATGGTTCTTATCACCGTGTCCTATCCTCTACAGAGACACGCAAAGACACAGAGAGAGAGAGAAAGATAAATAGTTAAACAGTGCAAACAGATTCTTATTACCTCTAGTTAGGTCTTCCTGGTCATTCTAAATTCAAAAAAGGCACTCGCACATCTGAGCCATCATAGTCGCAGGTGCACACTTTGTTAGAATAATTAGGAAATGCACATTGTAACGCTTGCTTCCCTCGACTCCAACCCAATGGATGTGTTGAACGGAGGTGGGGGGAGCAGTATCTACACAGGGGTGCAGATTGTGAACACTCACAAACGCTCTGACGAAGGCCCCGAGGCCGATACGTAAAGCTCTGACGAAGGCCCCGAGGCCGATACGTAAGGCTCTGACGAAGGCCCCGAGGCCGATACGTAAGGCTCTGACGAAGGCCCCGAGGCCGATAAGTAGAGCTCTGACGAAGGCCCCGAGGCCGATAAGTAGAGCTCTGACGAAGGCCCCGAGGCCGATACGTAAAGCTCTGACGAAGGCCCCGAGGCCGATACGTAAAGCTCTGACGAAGGCCCCGAGGCCGATACGTAAAGCTCTGACGAAGGCCCCGAGGCCGATACGTAAAGCTCTGACGAAGGCCCCGAGGCCGATACGTAAAGCTCTGACGAAGGCCCCGAGGCCGATACGTAAAGCTCTGACGAAGTCCCCGAGGCCGATAAGTAGAGCTCTGACGAAGGCCCCGAGGCCGATACGTAGAGCTCTGACGAAGGCCCCGAGGCCGATACGTAAAGCTCTGACGAAGGCCCCGAGGCCGATACGTAAAGCTCTGACCAAGGCCCCGAGGCCGATACGTAAAGCTCTGACCAAGGCCCCGAGGCCGATACGTAAAGCTCTGACCAAGGCCCCGAGGCCGATACGTAAAGCTCTGACCAAGGCCCCGAGGCCGATACGTAAAGCTCTGACCAAGGCCCCGAGGCCGATACGTAAAGCTCTGACGAAGGCCCCGAGGCCGATACGTAGAGCTCTGACAAAGGCCTCGAGGCCGATACGTAGAGCTCTGACGAAGGCCTCGAGGCTGATACGTAGAGCTCTGACGAAGGCCCCGAGGCCGATACGTAAAGCTTAATAAAGAGCAGCGTGCAGGTTTCTTCTTTTTCTCATCTTCCTGGTCATTTATCTGCACACAATATTGGTCAGTTTAGTTGCTTCCCATCACAGGAGGTTGGTGGCACCTTCATTTGTGAGGATGGGCTCGTGGTAATGGCTGGAGCGGAATTGTTTATCCAAGTAGCAGGCCATTCCATTTTAGTCCGTTCCAGCTATTATTATGAGCCGTCCTCCCCTCAGCAGCCTCCACTGCTTCCAACAGATCATTTGGTCCCCAGTTGACAGCACAAATAAAGACCATCTATGACTGAAAACTCTTCATTATCAGAGTTCAGAGCGAAGCTCCTTTTTCATTCTCATCATAAACTGTGAGTGAAACAGGGCGGACTTACATTGGCAAACTTGTGTCCGAAGCCGATCCACTCCTTCTCCAGCAGTACCTGGAATCAATCGATCACAAAGCAAATGTACTTTATAAAAGCTCTTGGTACATTAGCCGTTGTCACAAAGTGGTTTACCTGGAATCCTCTCAGGGTGCGGTAGTGGCTGTCCAGCATCAGCATGGCCAGAGAGGTGAGCTGGGCCGTCCGGTCCCACCCATCACTACAGTGGACCACCACAGAGTTACCTCCCGATATCTTGTCTGCTACTTGGATGGCTCCAGATATGACCAGCTAGAGAGAGACAGAGAGAGATTCACTACAGAGGACCAGCACACGGTTACCCCTCCACTGATCTGCTAGCTGGCCAGCTCCAGAGAGGAGAGGGCTGTGGGAAGTGTGTGTACCCCACTACCTTGATGTGTTCTAGCCAGTGTGTAGACTCCAGACTGGACAGCCAGTGTGACTCCTCTACGTTGGGATAGACAATGTCTTTTAGCTTCTTCAGGGACTCTCTCATCACGTGGATGTTGTGTATGTCTAGAAACACCAGCTCAGCGTTCTGATATGCATCGTCACCCTCGTAACCCCCACCCGTGGCCTAGAGAGAGGGGATAGAGGTCAGAGGTTGAAGACTCATCATTCATGGACAAAAATGGAGAATCACAGGACCCGTTTGAAAACATTCTTTTTTATATATATAATTCTTCCCTCCCTCTCTTGACGCTATCACTGGCCTGCATGTTATAAGAATTTGTTCTTAACTGACTTGCCTAGTTTAAATAAAGGTTCAATTAAAAATATTAAAAATTAAAAATGTGGTTGGATAAATTAAAGTGAGGTTTCACTCATGGAAATGCAGTATTTTATTCTATGGTTTTCACCCATTCCAACATGGTCAGAACAGTGATCACTTCAAGGAGGGCAGGATTCAAACAGGGTTCATTGTAAATGCGTTGTGGTCAGCTGTTGGAACACACTGCAGGTCAGGGGAAGCTAGTTGTTAAAAGCCTCTCACTGGTAGGAATTTGGGGATTATTATATAGATTGCATTCCATATTAGTCATTTGAGTCCCAACATTCCATTTCACTCTGAGCGGGGTGCGGTGGGCGTTGCGTCACACCCCAACACACACACACACACACACACACACAGTGTAGTTGCTGTGTCCTCTTAGCTTCTAAACTCTACCTCCTCAGTTCTTACTTCTGACACCAGCATACAATGTAGGAGGCAACTAGCAAGAGCCTACAGTGAACAACAAAAGAACACACAGTCCATCTCTCTATGGAAGACAAACCAAAAGACCTACATCTAAATCAACCCAGAGAAAAAGGGAACGAACGTCACAAATCGCTTAAAAGATCCTCTGGGAAGTACTCTGACAAGGAATCCAGAAACGTACCTAGAAAAGTCCCACGTATTTATGACATCTGTCTGGATGATCCACGAGGCCGACACCTACACACCGCCTCCCAGCAGAACCCAACCAACCAACCTCATGAGACACAGACATGACCTTTCGACATTTAACCTTTGACCCCTGACCTTGTTGGCGACGGCGTTGACGCTGGGCCGTGCGTCGTAAATGGTGAGCTTGGCGGTGCCGTTAGCCTCCCGGATGAGGTCCAGGTAGCGCTCGTCATCCTTGTTCCTCTTCCCAGACATCCCCACCAGGGGCTGGGAGCAGCGGCAGATTACAGCCTGGTTCTCACGGTGGATCCAC
Organism: Oncorhynchus kisutch; assembly: GCF_002021735.2. Classification (NCBI taxonomy): domain Eukaryota; kingdom Metazoa; phylum Chordata; class Actinopteri; order Salmoniformes; family Salmonidae; genus Oncorhynchus; species Oncorhynchus kisutch. The sequence continues at coordinate 12,801,557 of NC_034189.2, read as the reverse complement.
GACAGCACCTAGAGGTTGGGGGGTACGGCAGGACGAGGGTGAGGAGGGTGGGATGAGGGGGGGACAGGACGGCAGGAAGAGGGTGGGATGAGGGGGGGACAGGACGGCAGGAAGAGGGTGGGATGAGGGGGGGACAGGACGGCAGGAAGAGGGTGGGATGAGGGGGGGACAGGACGGCAGGAAGAGGGTGGGATGAGGGGGGGACAGGACGGCAGGAAGAGGGTGGGATGAGGGGGGGACAGGACGGCAGGAAGAGGGTGGGATGAGGGGGGAAAGGACGGCAGGAAGAGGGTGGGATGAGGGGGGGAAAGGATGGCAGGAAGAGGGTGAGGAGGGTGGGATGAGGAGAAAGGACTCACAGGAATGCGTCCTCTGGACCTGAAGGTACACACTTTCCTCAGGTCTTCCTCTGTAGCTTTAAAGGGAACCACCAGTATGGTGGGGTAGGTGTCACACAGCTCATAGTTGGCATTGATGAACGTGACACGCCACTTGTCATTGGGTAAGCCCTGGTGACGGGGGAGACAAACAGCCAATCAGAGAAGAGATTGCAGGCTGTGACTCAGAGGCATTATTGGTGAGGTACAGTGCTACATCACTGGTGACGAGGTTGAAGGTAAATGGTTAAGACAAGAGGATTCTAATATACCACAATGCTTTGCATAAATGAGGAATAATCCTAAACAATGGGACTAGCTATGCTAGTTTAACTGCGCGGGTCCCATGAATTGGTTCAATTTCAAAAGCTTCGTGGTGGAATGATTAGGTCGTCTTCACCTGGGTATCTTCAAGCGACACTATTTAAGCAGACTAAGTGACCGAGTTAAAAGCTGGGATATTGGATCTATCCCAACACAGACAACCTAGAAGACTGGTAATAACAATGTAATGACACATTTAGTAAGACAATGATAAGTCCTACCTGCCGTCTGAACTCTTCCATGGGTTTGTACACACTCCAGCCATTCTCTTCAAATTTCTCTTGACTCAGGTACGCAAACAGAAGCTACAGAGAGAGAGAGAGAGAGAGAGAATGGGATTGACTTTACCAAGGTTTTATTTGTCACGCAAACATGGGAGAGCTTCGCTAAATCATCTGCTTATTGTGAGTGAATGTTGACTCTTCTCTAGTGATGTGCAAAGACTAGGGCTGTCTCGACAAAAAAAAAAAAAAGTTGGTCAACCGAGAGTCGTCTGTCTTCCTTTCCACCAATCGATTGGTAAAAATTTTAAAACAAGTATTTTTCCACATACACACCCTGTTTGAATAAAATCAACTATATGTAGGCTACAGAGCTTGTCTGATGCTTTAAGCACTGCGATTATAAATTAAGGCACACAAATGACTAAAGAGGGAGCCAGAGATCAACATAACCTGTCCAGAAGAAAACCTGTTCCCTCCTCCCGACCCCCCCCCCCCCCCCTCCAGTCTTGGATCATATCTCAAAATCAATGTCGTGTGGTTAATCAAGATTCTAAATGAAAATGGTACAAATCTAAAAGTAACTTCTATTGTCAACATGTAAAAATAGCCTACACATAAAGCCAACAAAACATTGCAGCCCGCAGGTAGAAAATATCCTGATTAAAAATAAATATCCTATAAAACACATTGGCTACACTTGGCCTGTCTGCATGAAACTTGAAACATTGTATCAACTATTAACTTGGTCAGCTGGAAGCTTGTTTTAGCAAACTTGCAACATTGTAGAAAATATTCTGGGCCCTCAGTTTCCCACATCAGTGAGCTCTGGACAGAGACACACAGATGTAGGCTATTTGCCCAAAGGATAAGAAGTAATCAGGTAGGCCCATTTTATGATGTTTCCACCTAACCAGAATCTGACATGTTTTTCATGCTTAGTGGTTATCGAAAGGGAGAGCGAGCTGGACAGATTCTTCAAATAGGCTACAATGAAGAACTATTCATTCTCAATGGATGTAACAACAGACTTTGTTTACTTGCTGTTTGAGGCAAAGAAAACTCCACAGTGATGGTGAGTTAAGACAATCAGAAATACTATCAGATCCCCAAATAGGCACATTTATAAGCCTACATTTGCATGCAGGCCAGGTAGAATAGTCAAACTTCTAAATGTGTAATCAGGTGCGTGTCCTTATTCAAGATTGTCTTTTTGTTTGGAGCGCTCCTGTCAATGACTAAATTGACAACTGGTAAATGGAATGGAGTACACCAAAACATTCTCCTCACAAGTGTAGCCTAAGTTGTGGGCTCGATTAACAACGTGTCCACTTCAACAATGACAAGACTATAATAATTATAATTATAATTGAATGCATCAAGAGAAATTCCCGTAACCAAACAAACAAACATTGTAGATTAGAAATGATGGTAAATGTACTAGTGGTGATACTGTTGTACCTTCTCTGCGGCCTTCACAAAGGATTAGTCCACTCAGACAGACAGTCTCCTGTGGCATCATTTAAAATGTATTTACTATTGCTCGACTAAAAAAAACTATTATTGCCAGCCCTAGCAAAGACAAATAACAGGATACAGCAAACAGATCTAATAAGGCACTTCTCTTGTACAATCGTAGTTATTATACAGTTAAAAGGAGGTAATGATATCAGGTGACTAAATAAAAGGTGTGTACGTACCAGACCGTGGGATAGAGGGAAGGCATATTTAAACAGGATGTCAAAGATGTCCCTTCTGCTGTGTCCCTCCTGCTTCAACGCAAACCTCAGGTTCCTCATGTCCTGTTGGGAGAGACATGCATTAACAACCGTTAAGGACGCACGTTGACACAGGACACACAAAATGCTGTCAGTACAAAATAAATAGTTGTAATCTTTTTTGATGTTGAAATTTCTTGATCCAAGACTGGAATGAACCTTTCTGTACACAATGTTCCAACATCTCAAATTCCTACACTCCTGTTTTTATACATAGTGGTTCAGTCCTAGTCTGGTTGTCAGATCTAATTGGACTGAACCACTATGTACGTATATTCATAGGGGTGGTCAGGACCATGATGCAGTATCTGACCTTGCAGGTGATGTCCAGCCCGTATGAGTTCTCCCCTCGACTGGAGGCTCCGCCCATCTTCTCCACCCGGCCAATGGCGCCCAGCGGAACATCCAGAGTCACCGCCGGGTCCTGTGATATCACACAAAATACAGACGTGATTGGTCCTGCTGGGAGTCCAGTGATATCACAACAGAAGTGGAGGTGGAAGATGGGTCCTGCAGTGGTTGAATTGACATATAAAGACATCGGTATCGTGAGGGCACAAACTGATCCAGGCTGTATCACATCAGGCCGTGATTGGGAGTCCCATAAGGCGGCGCACAATTGGCCCAGCTTCGTCCGGGTTTGGCCGGGGTAGGTCGTTATTGTAAATAAGAATTTGTTCTTAACTGACTTGTCTAGTTAAATAAAGGTTGAATAAAAAAAATATTGTGTAATGTGAAGTATACTCTTGAATACATTTTAGGTAGCTAATATTTAAATCTGCAAGATTAAGCCACTTAATTAGCAAAGCATAGGCTTAAATGGAAGACATGGGTGTAGTAGGAGGTGCTTACGTCACTTCAGTTTTTATTTCACCCTCGTCTTACCAGCTACGTTGACTGACAACACATTCTCATTTTACAGACACAACCTGGGGAATAGTTACAGGGGAGAGGAGGGGGATGGATGAGCCAATTGTAAACTGGGGATGATTAGGTGGCAATGATGGTATGAGGGCCAGATTGGTTAATTTAGACAGGACACCAGGGTTTTTAGTGACCACACAGAGTCCGTTTAACGTCCCATCTGAAAGACAACCCCCCACACAGGGCAATGTCCCCAATCACTGCCCTGGTGCATTGGGTTATTTTTTAAGACCAGAGAAAAGGGTGCCTCCTACTGGCCCTCCAACACCACTTCCAGCAGCATCTGGTCTCCCATCCAGGGACTAACCAGGACCAACCCTGCTTAGCTTCAGAGGCAAGCCAGTAGTGGGATGCAGGGTGGTATGCTGCTGGCTAAGCCACCAGAGTAGATGGTGTGTGTGTGTGTGTGTGTGTGTGTGTATGTATGTGTGTGTGTGTGTGTTAAAATTTGTGAGGTCAGCATATTGTGAACGTGTTGTCAGGTGTTGCATTACAGAGAGTGGAGTCTACATCCCAAATCGCTCCCTATTCAATACTTTTGACCAGAGCCCTGTGAGCCCTATGGACCCTGGTCAAAAGAGGTGTACTATATAGGGATTAGGGAGCCGTTTAGGACAGACTGGAATAAAGAGCCTTGCTTCTGCTGCTGTATCCCTGTAATAACGTACTCCATCACTGACACACACACAGTCAATAACACGCACACACCTCTCAGCCTGACTGATGGTCTGATAAAGCAAACCTTGGGTCCTGCATTTCTGCTACATCTAAGATGATTTAACTATCCCCCCCCCCTCCTCCTCCTCCACAACTATCCCCCCCCTCCTCCTCCTCCACAACTATCCCCCCCTCCTCCTCCTCCACTACTATCCCCCCCTCCTCCTCCTCCACAACTATCCCCCCCTCCTCCTCCTCCACAACTATCCCCCCCTCCTCCTCCTCCACAACTATCCCCCCTCCTCCTCCACAACTATCCCCCCCTCCACAACTATCCCCCCCTCCTCCTACACAACTACCCCCCCCCTCCTCCTCCACAACTACCCCCCCCCTCCTCCACAACTACCCCCGTCTTCTCCTCCCCCACTAACTATCCCCGTTCTTCTCCTCCCCCACTAACTATCCCCGTCTTCTCCTCCCCACTAACTATCCCCGTCTTCTCCTCCCCCACTAACTATCCCCGTCTTCTCCTCCCCCACTAACTATCCACTATCCCCGTCTTCTCCTCCCCCACTAACTATCCCCGTCTTCTCTCCCCCACTAACTATCCCCGTCTTCTCCTCCCCCACTAACTATCCCCGTCTTCTCCTCCCCCACTAACTATCCCCGTCTTCTCCTCCCCCACTAACTATCCCCGTCTTCTCCTCCCCCACTAACTATCCCCGTCTTCTCCTCCCCCACTAACTATCCCCGTCTTCTCCTCCCCCACTAACTATCCCCGTCTTCTCCTCCCCCACTAACTATCCCCGTCTTCTCCTCCCCCACTAACTATCCCCGTCTTCTCCTCCCCCACTAACTATCCCCGTCTTCTCCTCCCCCACTAACTATCCCCGTCTTCTCCTCCCCCACTAACTATCCCCGTCTTCTCCTCCCCCACTAACTATCCCCGTCTTCTCCTCCCCCACTAACTATCCCCGTCTTCTCCTCCCCCACTAACTATCCCCGTCTTCTCCTCCCCCACTAAACTATCCCCGTCTTCTCCTCCCCCACTAACTATCCCCGTCTTCTCCTCCCCCACTAACTATCCCCGTCTTCTCCTCCCCCACTAACTATCCCCGTCTTCTCCTCCCCCACTAACTATCCCCGTCTTCTCCTCCCCCACTAACTATCCCCGTCTTCTCCTCCCCCACTAACTATCCCCGTCTTCTCCTCCCCCACTAACTATCCCCGTCTTCTCCTCCCCCACTAACTATCCCCGTCTTCTCCTCCCCCACTAACTATCCCCGTCTTCTCCTCCCCCACTAACTATCCCCGTCTTCTCCTCCCCCACTAACTATCCCCGTCTTCTCCTCCCCAACTATCCCCGTCTTCTCCTCCCTAACTATCCCTGTCTTCTCCTCCCCTAACTATCCCCGTCTTCTCCTCCATAAACTATCCCAGTCTTCTCCTCCCCTAACTATCCCCGTCTTCTCCTCCATAACTATCCCCGTCTTCTCCTCCATAACTATCCCTGTCTTCTCCTCCATAACTATCCCTGTCTTCTCCTCCATAACTATCCCCGTCTTCTCCTCCATAACTATCCCCGTCTTCTCCTCCATAACTATCCCCGTCTTCTCCTCCATAACTATCCCTGTCTTCTCCTCCATAACTATCCCTGTCTTCTCCTCCATAACTATCCCTGTCTTCTCCTCCATAACTATCCCTGTCTTCTCCTCCATAACTATCCCTGTCTTCTCCTCCATAACTATCCCTGTCTTCTCCTCCATAACTATCCCTGTCTTCTCCTCCATAACTATCCCTGTCTTCTCTCTTTCTCCATCTCACCAACGCCCTCATACCTCTCCAATTGAATTGACTGTTGAAAACACTAGTGGTGCCAGGAGAGAAAGAGAGATTAAAGAAAGAGATGAGATAGAAAGAAGAGAGAAAGGGATATGGGGTTCCCCTTTGTTTTTGTGTTGGAGATGAACGTCTGTTGTCTGAAAAGTGAATCTACAAGTGGATTACACCTAGAGCAGGGTTTCCCAAACTCGGTCCGGGGCCCCGCCTGGGAGCACGTTCTGGGTTTTGCCCTAGCACTACACAGCTGATTCAAATGATCAACTCATCATCAAACTTTGATTATTTGAATCAGATGTGTAGTGCACGGGTAAAAAAACAAATGTGCACCTAGTTTAGGAAATGCTGACCTGGAGTCTAGGGCTGACTCCATTTTGTCGATTGTTTGGTCGACAGATTTTTTTTTTTTGTGAAGCAGTCGCAAATTGATCTTATTCGTGCCAGTCTCAGTGGACGAGTCCATTGTGGAAGCCGCAGGAATGGCACAGTCCATCAGTCTAAGACAGGCATAGGCAACTTAAATCACGCATGATGCGAGGGTATTTGCCTTGGCATGCCAAGCAATTCAGAATTTTATTTTCCTAAACTATTTCATAGTTTTCCATAAACGGCTACTGCATTGGACCGGACACAGTTTGTGAGAGTATTCCTTAGGCCTACAGTGTGTGTGAAGATAATGTGTCTTGGGTATAAATGTTAAATGGTGAGTTAAGGGGGGGGGGGGGGGGGGGGGGGGGGGGTTGTGGGGGCCTCCCGAGTGGCACAGCGGTCTAAGGCTCTGCATCACAGTTGACACTAGAGATTCTGGTTAGAGTCCAGGCGTTCTCAGCCGGCCCGAACAGGAGACCCACAGGGCTACGCACCATTGTCCCAGCATCGCCAGGGTTAGGGGAGGGTTTGGCCGGCAAGGATGTCCTTGTCCCATTGGGCTCTAACGACTCCTGTGGTGGGCCGGGCACATGCACGCTGACACGGTCACCAGGTGTACGGTGTTTCCTCCGACACATTGGTGTGGCAGGCTTCCGGGTTAAGCGGGCATTGTGTCAAGAAGCAGTGCGGCTTGGTTGGGTCGAGTTTCGGAATGACGCACGGCTCTCGACCTTCGCCTCTCACGAGTTCGTACGGGAGATGCAGCGATGCGACAAGACTAACTAGCAATTGGATGCCATGAAATGGAGATAAAAGGGAAGTAGTAAGATGCACAAGGCAGGTCTTTCTCCAGAATGCGCTCTCTCCTGCCAATTTCCACATTCATTGTTTCATAACTTAATTGTGTGAATTGTTTGTCCTTTGTTAGTGTCTATCAATTCCCATATCACCACTAGCACAGTTTAATGTTAATTCACATCATTTCTAATCTACAGTGTTTGTTTGGTTATGGAAATGTATGTTAACGCATTCAATATTTTATTAATATAGTAGATTACGGTTGTCATTGTCGGAGTTCAACCTATGCTACACAATTTATTCATTGTCTTTTGTTTGGAGCGCTCCTGTCGATGTTGAGTAAGGACACACACATGATTCCACATTGAAGTAGGCCTGAAGTAGTCTACCTGGTCTGTACGCAAAGGTATAGATGTGCACATACAGTTGGGCATCAGACAAGCTCAGCACATACAGTTGGGCTTAAAGCATCAGACAAGCTCAGCACACACAGTTGGGCTTAAAGCATCAGACAAGCTCAGCACATACAGTTGATTAGAACACATAGGGTGTGACAGTATTTGGAAAAATACACAGGGGAGGGTGACAGCCATATTGCTTTATTTAAGACTGTAACCATTATACCCACCAACACGCAACACTTGATTAAGCAAGTTGAGCTGGACCGTCTCTCTCCCTCACCTCGCAAGTGGTCCTCAGACATTGCTTCCTTTCTTCCTGTCCTCCATACCCCTCTTCCTTTCTTCCTCTCCTCCATACCCCTCTTCCTCTCCTCCATACCCCTCTTCCTTCCTTTCTTCCTCTCCTCCATACCCCTCTTCCTTCCTTTCTTCCTCTCCTCCATACCCCTCTTCCTTTCTTCCTCTCCTCCACACCCCTCTTCCTCTCCTCCACACCCCTCTTCCTCTCCTCCACACCCCTCCTCCTCTCCTCCACACCCCTCCTCCTCTCCTCCACACCCCTCCTCCTCTCCTCCACACCCCTCCTCCTCTCCTCCACACCCCTCTTCCTCTCCTCCACACCCCTCTTCCTCTCCTCCACACCCCTCTTCCTCTCCTCCACACCCCTCTTCCTCTCCTCCACACCCCTCTTCCTCTCCTCCACACCCCTCTTCCTTTCTTCCTCTCCTCCACACCCCTCTTCCTTTCTTCCTCTCCTCCACACCCCTCTTCCTTTCTTCCTCTCCTCCACACCCCTCTTCCTTTCTTCCTCTCCTCCACACCCCTCTTCCTTTCTTCCTCTCCTCCACACCCCTCTTCCTTTCCTCCACACCCCTCTTCCTTTCCTCCACACCCCTCTTCCATACCCCTCTTCCTTTCTTCCTCTCCTCCACACCCCTCTTCCTCTCCTCCACACCCCTCTTCCTCTCCTCCACACCCCTCTTCCTCTCCTCCACACCCCTCCTCCTCTCCTCCACACCCCTCCTCCTCTCCTCCACACCCCTCCTCCTCTCCTCCACACCCCTCCTCCTCACCCCTCCTCCTCTCCTCCACACCCCTCTTCCTCACCCCTCCTCCTCTCCTCCACACCCCTCTTCCTCTCCTCCACACCCCTCTTCTCTCCTCCACACCCCTCTTCCTCTCCTCCACACCCTCTTCCTCTCCTCCACACCCCTCTTCCTTTCTTCCTCTCCTCCACACCCCTCTTCCATACCCCTCTTCCTTTCTTCCTCTCCTCCACACCCCTCTTCCTCTCCTCCACACCCCTCTTCCTCTCCTCCACACCCCTCTTCCTCTCCTCCACACCCCTCTTCCTCTCCTCCACACCCCTCTTCCTCTCCTCCACACCCCTCTTCCTCTCCTCCACACCCCTCTTCCTCTCCTCCACACCCCTCTTCCTTTCTTCCTCTCCTCCACACCCCTCTTCCTTTCTTCCTCTCCTCCACACCCCTCTTCCTTTCTTCCTCTCCTCCACACCCCTCTTCCTTTCTTCCTCTCCTCCACACCCCTCTTCCTTTCTTCCTCTCCTCCACACCCCTCTTCCTCTCCTCCACACCCCTCTTCCTTTCCTCCACACCCCTCTTCCTTTCCTCCACACCCCTCTTCCTTTCCTCCACACCCCTCTTCCTTTCCTCCACACCCCTCTTCCTTTCCTCCACACCCCTCTTCCTTTCCTCCACACCCCTCTTCCTTTCTTCCTCTCCTCCACACCCCTCTTCCTCTCTTCCTCTCCTCCACACCCCTCTTCCTCTCTTCCTCTCCTCCACACCCCTCTTCCTCTCTTCCTCTCCTCCACACCCCTCTTCCTCTCTTCCTCTCCTCCACACCCCTCTTCCTCTCTTCCTCTCCTCCACACCCCTCTTCCTCTCTTCCTCTCCTCCACACCCCTCTTCCTTTCTTCCTCTCCTCCACACCCCTCTTCCTCTCCACACCCCTCTTCCTTTCTTCCTCTCCTCCACACCCCTCTTCCTTTCTTCCTCTCCTCCACACCCCTCTTCCTTTCTTCCTCTCCTCCACACCCCTCTTCCTTTCTTCCTCTCCTCAATACCCCTCTTCCTTTCTTCCTCTCCTCAATACCCCTCTTCCTTTCTTCCTCTCCTCCACACCCCTCTTCCTTTCTTTTCATCCCCTATTCCAACAACTGCCAACTCCTGTTCAGTACACATATAGTAGGGTGCTATAACAAGCTCAATGCAGATCAGTGATGTGTGGGTGTTGCCCATCTGTCATAGATCTTGGTCTACTTCATTAGGACTCCTTCAATCATACAAGACCACCATATACACTGTAATATAGTGTTTTAATGCCACATCCAGCTAGGGCTAGCCTTTAGATCAAACAGGTCTTTGACACCAAGGAGCAAGCATGGCTCTATACTTCTAAAGCAGACATGTCATTTAGACTGACTGGGAATTCTGCTGACTTCAATCTGTCTGCCCCAACCACCGCCACAGATGTCTAGGAGTAGATCACCCCTCTAGAATGTGTGTGCGAGTGTGTGTGTCACTCACTGCGTCTGCACTCTTGAAGTAGAGTCTGTAGTTAGTGATGAAGACTTTGCCTTTCAGAGCTCCACTGAATGGACAGATATAGATGATGTCTTTGTCTGGAGAGAGAGAGAGGAAGAGAGAGAGAGAGAGAGAGAGAGCGCGAGAGAGGGTGAACGGGAGAGGGTGAATGAGAGAGAGGGTGAACGAGACCGAACAAGAGAGAACGAGAGCGAGAGGGACGGGAAATGACCTACTAGATACACACCCATTTCCACCATCCACTCCCACTGAACAAGCCATGTTGACAATGACCCATATTGTAATCAAACATGAACCACAATACAACACTAACAGCAAGACAAAAGCTGCACTAAACCGGTCTGTACTTTCCACAAAACTTCCTATCATTCTCCTACTCTCACCTCTTTTCTTCTTAATTCTCCAAGCTATAGCTACCAGAAATGACTCCACACACACAGAGAGAGAGCGAGAGCGAGAGAGCGAGAGCGAGAGAGAAAGAGAGAGAGAAAGAAAGAGAGAGCGCGCAGAGACTACTAACAATTCAAGCCGACTTGGTTGGAGAGGTTCTATATTTAGTCTCTCCTGTGACAAAACCAACATGGTTTCTCTCGTTATACTTACTGTAAACATACTAACAGAACACAGATCAGATTCAAATATAATAAAACAATCACAACAGAAGTGAAACCAAGTCAGTCATTCTAAGATCTCTCCAACAGAGTTAAAACACAGTTCCCATTAGAAAGGGCCTTGAGTCTGGAGGAAGGCTATCAGACCGAACGTATACAAACATTTCTCTGTACCTTACTAATACTAATAGAATAGGAAGCCGAGAACAGTCTCCCAATGTCCAACAGTCTTAGAATAAGTATCCAGTGTGGATAGACCATGTACCCCCAAGGGTACTAGTGCCCCAAGATGAAAACAACAACACAAATCACTGGTTTAGAAGAACACACCTATGATCCTCTCCTCTCCGGGCAGTAAGCTGCAGTCTGCCAGGGGCTCCATTTTCAGACTCTCTCTGGACGCCTGCAGAGCAACAGAGGGGTATTAATATGACAGAAAGACACAGACAGAGCCAGGTATGACACGACTGTAGACGTGTATACAATTACTGCTATTCCTTTGCACTTTCCTTTGTAAAAAAAATATTTAAAAAATAAAAATAAAATAAAAGTCAATATTACAGGCATTTGTAACCAAATGTTGGCCCCCAAATTTTTTTGGGGGGGGAACTGAGCAAATGTTTAGGTCGTGAGTGGAAACTTGAAGCTTGTGAGAATTTTGTGCAACTTCCAGCACAGTTTACAGTGAAAACATTAGTTTTAGACGGTAGCCAATAGGATATTGTGGCTATTGGAGCATAATGTAGGTCTACCAACAAAACCAATGGAGTAAATCCCAGAATATTTCCACATGGAAATAGCTTTCGGTGTCTATGATATAGACTACAGTAGCCTATATGTGGTGTTCAGTGCAGGACTAAAGATTTGACATTAGTACGTTCTGTTGACTTGGTCTGTAACACCATGGACCAAATAGGGGACTGTCAATTGCATTGTATGATTGGATTTGTCTGCATGTATTTGCACACACTGTATAGAGATTTTTCTATTGTGTTATTGACTGTACATTTGTTTATTCCATGTGTAACTCTGTTGTTGTTGTTGTCTGTGTCACACTGCTTTGCGTTTTCTTGGCCAGGTCGCAGTTGTAAATAAAGAACTTGTTCTCAACTGACCTACCTGGTGAAATAAAAAGGTGAAATAATAAATGGATGCGAGAAAACACCATGTTTTAGTATTACCACACAGAGGATTAGACACTGTAGGCTACCGCTCTGACTACTGGCTTATTTACATATTCAAGCCTCAAAATAAAACACTGCCCCGTTAAGGCATAAGCTTTTTACCTGACTGGCTATTTAAAAGACAGCTGGAAATGTAGCCTACACGTTGTGTGCTCTTGTAGGACGCAGTAACTTCCCAGACCTGGACTAATAACTCGGCAACATGTACCTGCTTGTACCTGTACACCTGCATGTACCTGTAGACCTGCTGTACCTGCTTGTACCTGTACACCTGCTGTACCTGCTTGTACCTGTACACCTGCTGTACCTGTACACCTGCTGTACCTGTACACCTGCTGTACCTGTACACCTGCTGTACCTGCTTGTACTGTACACACTGCTGTACCTGTACCTGACCTGCTGTACCTTGCCGGGTACCTGTACACCTGCTGTACCTGCTGGTACCGTGTACACCTGCTGGTACCTGTACACCTGCTGGTACCTGTACACCTGCTGGTACCTGGTACACCTGCTGTACCTGCTTGTACCTGTACACCTGCTGGTACCTGTACACCTGCTGGTACCTGTACACCTTCTGGTACCTGTACACCTGCATGTACCTGTACACCTGCTGTACCTGCTGGTACCTGTACACCTGCATGGTACCTGTACACCTGCTGTACCTGCTGGTACCTGTACACCTGCTGGTACCTGTACACCTGCTGGTACCTGTACACCTGCTGGTACCTGTACACCTGCTGGTACCTGTACAACCGGCTGTACCTGCTGGTCCTGTACAACCTGCTGTACCTGCTGGTACCTGTACACCTGCTGGTACCTGCTGGTACCTGTACACCTGCTGTACCTGCTGGTACCTGTACACTGCTGTACCTGCTGGTACCTGTACACCTGCTGTACCTGCTGGTACCTGTACACCTGCTGTACCTGCTGGTACCTGTACACCTGCTGTACCTGCTGGTACCTGTACACCTGCTGTACCTGCTGGTACCTGTACACCTGCTGTACCTGCTGGTACCTGTACACCTGCTGTACCTGCTGGTACCTGTACACCTGCTGGTACCTGTACACCTGCTGGTACCTGTACACCTGCTGGTACCTGTACACCTGCTGGTACCTGTACACCTGCTGGTACCTGTACACCTGCTGGTACCTGTACACCTGCTGTACATGTACCTGTACACCTGCTGTACCTGCTTGTACCTGTACACCTGCTGTACCTGCATGTACCTGTACACCTGCTGTACCTGCATGTACCTGTACACCTGCTGGTACCTGTACACCTGCTGGTACCTGTACACCTGCTGGTACCTGTACACCTGCTGTACATGTACCTGTACACCTGCTGTACATGTACCTGTACACCTGCTGTACATGTACCTGTACACCTGCTGTACATGTACCTGTACACCTGCTGTACATGTACCTGTACACCTGCTGTACCTGTACCTGTACACCTGCTGTACCTGCTTGTACCTGTACACCTGCTGGTACCTGTACACCTGCTGGTACCTGTACACCTGCTGGTACCTGTACACCTGCTGTACATGTACCTGTACACCTGCTGTACATGTACCTGTACACCTGCTGTACCTGCTTGTACCTGTACACCTGCTGTACCTGCATGTACCTGTACACCTGCTGGTACCTGTACACCTGCTGGTACCTGTACACCTGCTGTACATGTACCTGTACACCTGCTGTACATGTACCTGCTCTCTGATCTGAAAAGCACCTTCACTCCCAGGTGATTGAAAGACAGCTCATGGTGGTGCTCTGCCTACAACAAAATCACAGACTCAAATCTTGCAACGGTACATTTGTTTTAGTTTGTTGCATTGAAAAAGGGCTGATAAATGTTTTTTATGTGATCGAATCAACATCATCTAGTTAGCGAGAACTCTGACGTTCAAATCGCTCGTGTCTCTGCGAGGCATTTCTTCTGTGCGGTAGTCCTGCCTAAGAGGGAACATTGCTTGTAATTACATTCCCATGACGTAGCTTTCACCTGGTCAGTCTATGATCACTTATTGATATCACTTGTTAAATCCACTTCAAAAGCAGTGTAGATGAAGGGGAGGAGACCGGTTAAAGAAGGATTTTTAAGCTTTGAGACAATTGGAGACACGGATTGTGTGTGTGTTAAGTGCCATTGAACTGGATATGGTAGTAGGTGCCAGGCGCACCGGTTTGGGTAAAGAACTGCAAAGCTGCAGGGATTATAACGCTCAACAGTTTCCCGTGCACATCAAGAATGGTTCACCACCCAAAGGACATCCAGCCGACTTGACACAACTGTGGGAAGCATTGGCGTCATAGCAACATGTTCTCAGTGGTTTTGTACTCAGTGTATTTCTCTGGAGATAATGAGGGGTGTCAGACACCAGTAGAACTGGTCTGTTCACTACAACAGATGTAGCCTATATAATTAGCACCAGTCTAAAGGTTTAGAACATCTACTCATTCAAGGGTTTTTCTTCATTTTTACTATTTGCTACATTGTAGAATTATAGTGAAGACATCAAAACTCTGAAATAGCACATATGGAATCATGTAGTAACCCCCCCCAAAAAAGTGTAAATCAAAATGTATTTTTTATTTGAGTTTCTTCAAAATAGACACCCTTTGCCTTGATGACAGCTTTGCAGACGCCTGGAATTCTCTCAACCAGCTTCATGAGGTAGTCACCTGGAATGCATTTCAATTAACAGGTGTGTCTTGTTAAAAGTTCATTTGTGGACTTTCTTCCCCCTTCTTAATGCATTTCAGTCAATCAGTTGTGTTGTGACAAGGTAGGGGTGGTATGCTGCAAAGTTCAGTAGCATTAACTGCACTTCAGATTGCAGCCCAAATAAATGCTTCACAGAGTTGAAGTAACAGACACCAACTGCTCAGAGACTGCGTTAAATCAGGCCTTCATGGTCAAATTGCTCCAACAAACCACTTCTAAAAAAAGACACAAATAAGAAGAGATTTGCTTGGGCCAAGAAATGAGCAATAGACCTTTGGAAATCTGTTATTTTGTCTGAGGAGTCCACATTTGCGATTTTTGGTTCCAACCGCCGTGGCTTTGTGAGATGCCGAGTAGGTGAACGGATGATCTCCGCATGCGTGGTTCCCACTGTGAAGCATGGAGGTGGTGTGATGGTGCTTTGCTGGTGACACTGATTTATTTAGAATTCAAGGCACACTTAACCAGCATGGCTCCCACAGCATTCTGCAGCGGTACGGCATCCCATCTGGTTTACACTTAGTGTTTTATCATTTGTTTTTCAACAGGACAATGACCCAACACACCTCCATGATGTGTAAGGGCTATTTGATGAAGGAGAGTTTACATTTTTTTTATGTTTTATTATTTGACCAAGAAGGAGTGACGGAATGCTGCAACAGATCACCCAACCTCAACCCAATTAAGATGGTTTGGGATGAGTCAGCTGCTTTTCCTTCACTCTGCGGTCCAGTGGTCAGCATTGTGGGAACTCCTTCAAGACCGTTGTAAAAGCATTCCAGGTGAAGCTGGTTGAGAGAATGCCAAGAGTGTGCAAAGCCTTGTCTGTGTGTTTGACCAACACTCTCTCCACTTCAGCACAATGGAGTGCACAGGTATTACGGTCCCTGTCCTTTCAGCACGACCAGCCTATCACCTTTGATGTGATGCTGTTGTTGCTATTGGCGACAGTGTGATCTTGGCATTGGACTACCACAGGGTGAGTAAATAGCATGTTTTTTTATTTTTCTGGGCACATTTTTTGCTGTGTCACGTGTAGGATCCGTTTGTGTGCGTGCGGCAGCCCGAAGCACGACCAGGCCCGTTTATCGTTCATAACTTCCTCAATCATTACTCCTCCGACACTTGAACGGTCCAACTACAAAACGTATAACCCTCCCCCAACCCCAACCATTAGTGGGGGTAACTAACCCTCCCACCCAACCCTAACCATTAGTGGGGGTAACTAACCCTCCCACCCAACCCTAACCATTAGTGGGGGTAACTAACCCTCCCACCCAACCCTAACCATTAGTGGGGGTAACTAACCCTCCCACCCAACCCTAACCATTAGTGGGGGTAACTACCCTCTGTTACCCTACTGAGAGAACTGTCTGCCAATCCCTCTGTCAGTCTGACCACACAACACCTCTCTGTTACCCTACTGAGAGAACTGGCTGCCAATCCGGCCACACTGTTTGTGTATGAGAGACATATAATAGTGCAGAGAGACCTGGCCTACCCAGGGCTCGACAAAGCCACACTTGTGTCCATATTACTGTACCTAGCAGTCATTTGTTTTGCATGGAAAACTCTCAACAGTCAACGCTACGAGAGCACTGTTTTTATTGGCTATCACACTGGGACTTCCTGATTGGAAAGCCAATAAGAATGACTAATCAGAGTGTGAAAGAGGGTCTCTGTACTGAGCGTAACTAACCTAGATGGCCTAGGTGTTCTAACCTCTCCTGAGTAGGAGAATCAGGTGAGATAGTTCAGGGCTACTCAACTAATCTAATCTGGGGGTCTCCGAGGAGAGGTTTGAAAACCACTGGCCCAACATTTTCCAACTGACATACATGATGCTAGTGCTCCAGCAGCAGGCATTTGCCTTGATGATGCTGGTTGTCAGGGCAACACAGACAGAGTTCCTACATGGGATCTTTCAGCGGTGCAGGGGGTAGGACAGCACTACGGAGGTCAGAGGGAAAAAAATATAATAAACAGATTCATGACAGAGGCTAACCAGGCGCAGGTGCATAGTTTATTAACAGGTACATGGTTTATTAACAGGTAAATGGTTTATTAACAAGTGCATAGTTTATTAACAGGTACATGGTTTATTAACAGGTACATGGTTTAATAAAAAGGTGCACGGTTTATCCATGAATAAGAAGACTAACCTAACTAGCCATTTCATAGGCACCTATCCATACTGGGACTAGGTTGGTTAAACACAGCTTGTACCGAGTGTAGTCCATTTAGGTTAGGGGAAGAAGAGTGTGTGTTTGTGTATGTGTTGTGTTATTAGGCCTTAAGGGACATACACTGAACACAACTGAATATGGATTTGTGAGTCAGGCTCTTGACACACAAACTCCCGATATCAGTCCCCCAGCATCAGGTCTGGAGCATGAATTCACAAGCTCTGCTGGTTGGCTACTGTGTAGCAACCTAGCGCTGCCAAAAGCCCTTTAATGTGTAGGTATCATCTTTAGTGCTGAGCCTAACCGCTGAGACAGTAACAGAACATTAAATAATACAGTTGAAGTCGGAAGTTTACATACACTTAGGTTGGAGTCATTAAAACTCGTTTTTCAACCACTACACAAATTTCTTGTTAACAAACTATAGTTTTGGCAAGTCGGTTAGGACATCTACTTTGTGCTTAATTTACTTAATTTCCCAACAATTGTTTACAGACAGATTATTTCACTGTATCACAATTCCAAGGGGTCAGAAGTGTACATACACTAAGTTGACTGTGCCTTTAAACAGCTTGGAAAATTCCAGAAAATGATGCCATGGCTTTAGAAGCTTCTGATAGGCTAATTGACATCATTTGAGTCAATTGAAGCTGTACCTGTGGATGTATTTAAAGGCCTACCTTCAAACTCAGTGACTCTTTGCTTGACATCATGGGAAAAATCTAAATAAATCAGCCAAGAAATCCCAGAAAAATAATTGTAGACCTCCACAAGTTTGGTTCATCCTTGGGAGCAATTTCCAAATGCCTGAAGGTACCACGTTCATCTGTACAAACAATAGTACGCAAGTATAAACACCATGGGACCACACAGCTGTCATGCCGCTCAGGAAGGAGACGCATTCTTTGGTGCGAAAAGTGCAAATCAATCCCAGAACAGCAGCAAAGGACCTTGTGAAGATGCTGGGGGAAACAGGTACAAAAGCATCTATATCCACAGTAAAACGAATCCTATATCGACATAACCTGAAAGGCCGTTTAGCAAGGAAGAAGCAACTGCTCCAAAACCACCATAAAAAAAAGACAGATTACGGTTTGCAACTGAACATGGGGACAAAGACCAAAGAAATGTTCTCTGGGCTGATGAAACAAAAATAGAACTATCGTTGTGTTTGGAGGAAAAAGGGGGAGGCTTGCAAGCTGAAAAACATCATCCCAACCATGAAGCACGGGGGTGGCAGCATCATGTTGTGGGGGTGCCTTGCTTGCAGGAGGGACTGGTGCACTTCACAAAATAGATGACATCATGAGGTAGGAAAATGATGTGTATATATTGAAGCAACTTCTCAAGACATCAGTCAGGAAGTTAAAGCTTGGTCGCAAATGGGTCTTCCAAATGGACAATGACCCCAAACATACTTCCAAAGTTGTGGATAACAAAAGTCAAGGTATTGGAGTGGCCATCACAAAGCCCTGACCTAATTCCCATAGAGAATTTGTGGGCAGAACTGAAAAAGCTTGTGCGAGCAAGGAGGCCTACAAACCTGACTCAGTTACACCAGCTCTGTCATGAGGAATGGGCCAAAATTCTCCCAACTTATTGTGGGAAGCTTGTAGAAGGCTACCCGAAACGTTTGACCCAAGTTAATCAATTTAAAGGCAATGCTACCTGAGTGTATGTAAACTTCTGACCCACTGGGAATGTGATGAAAGAAATAAAAACAAATAAAATCATTCTACTATTATTCTGACATTTCACATTCTTAAAAGGTGATCCTAACTGACCTAAGACAGGGAATTTTTACTATGATTAAATGTCAGGAATTGTGAAAATCTGAGTTTAAATGTATTTGGCTAAGGTGTATGTAAACTTCCGACTACAACTGTACATGCTACAAACCACAAAAAAAACTGAAAACACAGACAGACCAGAGAGAGAGAGTTAGAGGACTGTACAGAGATAGAGAACTAAAAAATAGAGAGAAGGGAAAGAGAGCGAGTGAGAACAAGAGAGAAACAAGACACTGAACACACTTACATTGTGACTGGAGCTGTTCTCCAGGGGATTATTAGAGGAGTTGTAGACTGGTATTGAAGCAGAGGCCATGACTCTACAGAGGAGTACTTCTTCCACTGACTGACTCTACAGGAGGAGAGGGGGAGGAGATAGGGGGGGGGGGGAGTGGTGAGGGAGAAAAGGAGGATAGAGCGAGAGATGGAGAAGGAGAGAGGGAGAGAGGTGAGAACAAAAGTAAGATTTTAATATTGATGAATGAGGTCATTGGGACCGTTGCCACCCTTGGTTAGTTAGCCCAAAAAGAAGAACCACATTGTGACTGTCTTCAGAAGGGAATGACAGAGGTAGGTCTTTCACAGACTCTAATATCTGCCCTGTCAGTGTCACACCACTGCCTACAGTGAAAGTACAGTACTTGGCTCATCAGAGAGACCGTGGTTACGACCAACTGCTATAGCTTATTTAAGAATAGAGACGTCAACAAAATGTGGCACGCTCTTCCTTTCTCTCCTCTTTCCAACAGCAGCGATGATGATGCAATGAAAAGGAAAGTACGTGTGTCTGAGCCAACAATGAGATATGGAAAGGGAAAGTGTGTGTATACCAGTGAGTGCCATCAGCAGTGGAAGCTTTAATGTTTTACAAATGTCTCGTGAATTAGCCTACATTGATTTACTATCACACACACAGCTAAGACTCATCTCACGGAGTTACAGTACGAAGTAGAGACCACTTCAATTATATTTAGTATCACATGGTTTCATATTGCTGAACGAAGCTAACAGACCATGTCAGAGAAAAGGGGCAATCCGAGATTTTAAAAAACAAAGCAATGGACCCACCTCTTGTTTTGATAAACAGCGGAGGGAAAGGAGAAAGGTAGGCAGAACTACTATCAAATTCACAGAGCTATGAATGCAAGGACAGACGATCCAAATCAAATACCAACAACACAGTTAAGAAAACCTGTTGCTCCTACCCCCTACTTTTTCGAACATTCTGTTAAAAATCGCTCAACATTTCAGCGCCCTGCTACTCATGCCAGGAATATAGTATATGCATATGATTAGTATGTGTGTATAGAAAACACTCTGACGTTTCTAAAACTGGTTAAATCACCGCTGTGACTTGAACAGAGCGCGTGTTTCAGCGAAAAGCGCAAGAAAATCTGGTCACTGAAAACTGAAAAAAGTATCAATCCGCCAGTTCAATTGTTTGTTAAATGGAAACCATATTACTTATGGCGAAGGTTGCAATCCCTACAGCTTCCACACGATGTCGCCAGTCTCGTCATTTTCAGGCTGTTTATTTCTTGGGCAAACCAACCTGGGAGATCACTTTCCATCCGGTCTCCGACTGGAAGGTTTGGAAATGAGATTTTTGGAAGATGATTTGAAATCGTGGAGCTATTGAATACACATCGCCCCGTGATCATTTTGATAGATTATTAACGTTTACTGATACCTAAAGTTGGATTAGAAAAGTATTTCGAAGTGTTTTGTGAAAGTTTATCGTCGACTTTTTTAATTTTAAAAAATGACGTAGCGTTTTCAAACTGTGTTTTTTTCTGAATCACACAGTTTCCATAGATGGCTATTTTAGGTATATATGGACCGATTTAATCGAAAAAAAGACCCAATAGTGATGTTTATGGGGCATATAGGAGTGCCAACAAAGAAGATCTTCAAAGGTAATGAGAGTTTTATATTTTATTTATGCTATTTGGGTAGCGCCGGCTACGCGAAATCTTTTGTTTACGTAGCATTCAGGTATTTCGTGGTGTTGCATGCTCTCTTATAATAGCTTCTCATGCTTTCGTCGAAAAGCATTTTAATAATCTGACTTGTTGGCTAGATTCACAACGAGTGTAGCTTTAATTCAATACCCTGCATGTGTCTTTTAATGAACGCTTGAGTTTTAACGAGTGCTATTAGCATGTAGCGTAGCGCATTTGCATTTCCAGATGTCTAGTTGGGACGCAAATGTCTCAAGTAGGATGAAGAGGTTAAGAAAATATTGACTAAATAAACTAAAATAAAAATATTATAATGAAGTAACAAAATAACGATAATGTGGAGGCTATATACAGGGGGTACCGGTACAGAGTCAATGTGGAGACTATATACAGGGGGTACCGGTACAGAGTCAATGTGGAGACTATATACAGGGGGTACCGGTACAGAGTCAATGTGGAGACTATATACAGGGGGTACCGGTACAGAGTCAATGTGGAGGCTATATACAGGGGGTACCGGTACAGAGTCAATGTGGAGGCTATATACAGGGGGTACCGGTACAGAGTCAATGTGGAGACTATATACAGGGGGTACCGGTACAGAGTCAATGTGGAGACTATATACAGGGGTACCGGTACCGAGTCAATGTGGAGGCTATATACAGGAGGTACCGAGTCAATGTGGAGGCTATATACAGGGGGTACCGGTACAGAGTCAATGTGGAGGCTATATACAGGGGGTACCGGTACAGAGTCAATGTGGAGGCTATATACAGGGGGTACCGGTACAGAGTCAATGTGGAGGCTATATACAGGGGGTACCGGTACAGAGTCAATGTGGAGACTATATACAGGGGGTACCGGTACAGAGTCAATGTGGAGACTATATACAGGGGTACCGGTACCGAGTCAATGTGGAGGCTATATACAGGAGGTACCGAGTCAATGTGGAGGCTATATACAGGGGGTACCGGTACAGAGTCAATGTGGAGGCTATATACAGGGGGTACCGGTACAGAGTCAATGTGGAGGCTATATACAGGGGGTACCGGTACAGAGTCAATGTGCGGAAGTACAGGTTAGTTGAGGTCAATTGTTGGTAAAGTGACTATGCATGAATAATAAACAGTGTGTAGCAGCAGTGTAAAAACCAAAAACCAACGTAAATAGTCTGGGTAGCCATTTGATTAGCTGTTCAGCAGTGTTATGGTGTGGGGGTAGAACTGTTAAGGAGCCTTTTGGACCTAGACTTGGCGCTCCGGTACCGCTTGCCGTGCGGTATCAGAGAGAACTAGGGTGGCTAGAGTCTTACATCATTTTTTTATTTAAATTTTGTGTTATTCAATTGGTAGTCTCATCGCTGCAACTTTCGTACGGACTCAGGAGAAGGGAAGGTCGTGAGCCGTGCGTCCTCTGAAACACAAACCAACCAAGCCGCACCGCTTCTTGACACAATGCCCACTCAACCCGGAAGCCAGCAGCACCAACGTGCCGGAGGAAACACCGTACACCTGGCAACCGTGTCAGCATCCACTGCACCCGGTCCACTACAGGAGTTGCTAGTGCGCAATGGGACAAGGACATCCCTGCCGGCCAAACCCTCCCCTAACCCGGACAACGCTGGGCCAATTGTGCGTCGCCCCAGGGGTCTCCCAGTCGTGGTCAGCTGCAACACAGCCTGGACTCTAACCAGGATCTCTAGTGGCACAGTTTAGACCACTGCGCCACTCAGGAGGCCCTGACTGGAGTCTGACCATTTTTGGAGCCCTCCTCTGACACCACCTTGTATATAGGTCCTAGATGGCAGACAGCTTGGCCCCAAGGGAACAAAATTATCATTTTAACCATGTTTTGAACCTAGTGTTTGTTTACAATACTATTATTTAGATCAATGGAGTAAAACAATATTATATTTGGGGTTCTGATGGGGGTTAGTCAGCTCAGTTAGCTCATGAGGCATTGGTAGGTTATATTTTTCATTGGCGAGGCTTAAGTTACATATCATCGATTCAAAAACTCCGAACATGGACTGCCCCTTTAAATGCTGAAGGTACAAGTCAGGCCATTAATCATTTCACTGGAAAGCGTTGACCTCTATATCTGTTACAGCAACATCGGCTCAGAGAGAAGAAGCACTACACTGCGTCGAGACGAGGAGCTAGGCATATGGCTATTTATAATGTCTGACGCGCGCACACACACACACACACACTTGACAGTTACTGTGGTTTGGTAAGTGAAGTGGAGGGTGGGAGGTGGAGGGAAAGGGCACGAGGGGGCTGCCCTGGCTGTCACGATTAGCAAGCCCTGATCATACGTCACTGACAGACTACTCTTATGTATTCAATCATCACAGACACACCTCCCCGGGGAGAGAATAGGGCCAAATCAAAACCATTGTTCTTAATGTTATCATACTGTAGGTTGGTGCCGATTACCTAAATGGACGTCCTCTTTCGAATTAATGCAAAATGAAAAACTATTTTGATACATTTATGTGGCAATAAATATCCACACAAATTCTGCAATGACTCTATAAATGTTTATTTTCATGCTGTGTGTGAATATTTTTTTTTAAATCATAAGGATAACTTACGGATAAAGGCTAGCCTATATTTTCATGGATAATGCTGTAAGTGAATATGATAGGCCCTACATATAAACACCAGTGATACTTTTTGGTCATGTAGTGCACAGTGTATGTGGACGCCTGCTCCTTGAACATCTCATTCCAAAATCATGGCCATTAATATGGAGTTGGTCCCCCCTTTGCTGCTATAAAAGCCTCCACTATTCTGGGAAGGCTTTCCACGGCTAGATGATCGAACATTTCTGCGGGGACTTGCTTCCATTCAGCCACAAGAGCATTAATGAGGTTGGGCACTGATGTTGGGCGATTATGCCTGGCTCGTAGTCAGCGTTCCAATTAACCCCATTGAACACCTTTGGGATTGAGGTTAGGGCTCTGTGCAGGCCAGTCAAGTTCTTCAACACCGATCTCGACAAAACCATTTCTGTATAGATATTTCACCAGATGTATAAAATGTGACGCATCCGCTTCGCCTTTCCATTCACAACCAAATATGGTATTGCGAGGATTCCATTCACAACCAAATATGGTATTGCGAGGATTCCATTCACAACCAAATATAGTATTGCGAGGATTCCATTCACAACCAAATATGGTATTGAGAGGAAGCCCAGTGGCCGGCAGTGGGAAAAGATGGATTTTGGCCGACATTCTGCAAATGTCCTCAACATTAGATCTTAATACAGTTATGTTTCATAACTAGAATCTGTTACGAACAGATTAGACTACGTATTGTAGACTACCTTTTGTCAAAGTTTTTAAAAAATATATGTTTTTATCACATTGTTTAGGAGTGCAAAGGCAAAGTGAGATATTGCACATGCGCATTTCACAGAGTAGGCGGTCCTTAAAGGAAATATGCAGATGTTTGCTAGAACGGGCTAATAGGATCTCGCTAGCTGATGCTTGGCTCTGCCCACCTCCTTGCTTGTTCTGCCCACTGGGACTAATTTGTTCCCATTCGAAACAGGCTGTGGTCTGTTTTGGTTTAGTTATAAAAAATATTTGATCTGGCTTCTTGCACGAGGGCATCGTCATGCAAACAGGAAAGGGCCTTCCCCAAACGGTTGCCACAAAAATGGAAGCACAGAATCATCTAGAATGTCAATGTATGCTGTGGCGTTAAGCATTTCCCTTCACTGCAACTAAGGGGCCTAGCCTGAACCATGAAAAACAGCCCCAGATAACTACTCCTCCACCACCAAACTTTACAGTTGACACTATGCATTGGGGCAGATAGCGTTTTCCTGGCATCCACCAAACCCAAATTTGTCCGTCGTACTGCCATATGGTGAAGCGTGATTCATCACTCCAGAGAACGTTTCTAATGCTGGCGAGCATTACATCACTACAGCCGAGACATGGCATTGCACATGGTGATCTTAGGCTTGTGTGCTGCTGCTCGGCCATGGAAACCCATTTCATGACGAACAGTTATTGTGCTGACGTTGGTTCCAGAGGCAGTTTGGAAAGCTAGTGAATGATGCAACCGAGGACAGATGATTTTTACGAGCTTCACGCTTCAGCGGTCCCGTTCTGTGAGCTTGTGTGACCTAGCACTTTGAGGCTGAGCAGTTGTTGCTCCTAGAGGTTTCCACTTTACAATAACAGCACTTACAGTTGACCAGGACAGCTCTAGCAGGGCAGAACTTTGACAAACTGACTTGTTGGAAAAGTGGCATCCTATGACAGTGCCAAGTTGAAAGTCGCTGAGCTCTTCAATAAGGCCATTCTACTGCCAATGTCTATGGAGACTGCATGGCTGTGTCCTCGACTTTATACACCTGTCAGCAACAGATGTGGCTGAAATGTCCAAATTCACTAACTTGAAGGGGTGTCCACATTAGAGGTCGACCGATTATGATTTTTCAACGCCGATGCCGATTATTGAAGGACCAAAAAAAGCCGATACCGATTCAAATCGGACAATTGTTTTATTTATTTGTAATAATGACAATTACAACAATACTGAATGAACACTTATTTTAACTTTATATAATACATCAATAAAATCAATATAGCCTCTAAATAATGAAACATGTTCAATTTGGTTTAGATAATGCAAAAACAAAGTGTTGGAGAAGAAAGTAAAAGTGCAATATGTGCCATGTAAGAAAGTTAACATTTATGTTCCTTGCTCAGAACACGAGAACATATGAAAGCTGGTGGTTCCTTTTAACATCAGACTTCATATTTTCCCAGGTAAGAAGTTTTGGGTTGTAGTTTATAGGACTATTTCTCTCTATACCATTTGTATTTCATTAACCTTTTGACTATTGGATGTTCTTATAGGCACTTTAGTATTGCCAGTGTAACAGTATAGCTTCCGTCCCTCTCCTCGCCCCTACCTGGGCTCGAACCAGGATCACAACGACAACAGCCTCCCTCGAAGCAGCGTTACCCATTGCTCCACAAAAGCCGAGGCCCTTGCAGAGCAAGGGGAACAACCACTCCAAGTTTCAGAGCGAGTGACGTTTGAAACACGATAGTGCTGTTTGAATTAATGTTTATGAGCCTGCTGGTGCCTACCATCGCTCAGTCAGACTGCTCTATCAAACCATAGACTTAGTTATAACACACAGAAATACGAGCCTTCGGTCATTAATATAGGGTAGCCTAGTGGTTAGAGCGTTGGACTAGTAACCGGAACGTTGCAAATTCAACCCCCTGAGCTGACAAGGTAAACATCTGTCGTTCTGCCCCTGAACAGGCAGTTAACCCACTGTTCCTAGGCCGTCATTGAAAATAGAATGTGTTCTTAACTGACTTGCCTAGTTAAATAAAGATTAAATAAAAGGTGTAAAAAAAAACTGCCAAATCGATGTCCAGAAATACCGATTTCCGATTGTTATGAAAACTTGAAATCGGCCCTAATTAAATCGGCCATTCCGATTAATCGGTCAACCTCTAGTCCACATACAGTACCTGTCAAAAGTTTGGACACACCTACACAGCCCAGTAAAATAAATAAACACACAAAAATATATTTTATATATTTGAGATTCTTTAAAAGTAGCCACCCTTTGCCTTGACAGCTTTGCACACTCAACCAGCTTCATGAGGTAGTCACCTAGAATGCATTTCAATTAACAGGTGTGCCTTGTTAGAAGTTCATTTGTGGAATTTATTTCCTTCTTAATGCGTTATTGCCAATCAGTTAGGTAGGGGTGATATACAGAAGATAGCCCTATTTGGTAAAAGACTAAGTCCATATTATTGCAAGAACAACTCAAATAAGCAAAGAGAAACGACAGTCCATCATTACTTTAAGATATGAAGGTCAGTCAATGCGGAAAGTTTCAAGTGCAGTTGTAAAAAACAGCAAGCACTGATGAAACTGGCTCTCAGGAGGACCGCCACAGGAAAGGAAGACAGATTCCTCTGCAGCAGAGGTCAAGTGCATTAGAGTTACCAGCCTCTGAAATTGCAGCTCAAATAAATGCTTGAGTTCAAGTAACAGACACATATCAATATCAACTACAGAGGAGACTGCGTGAATTTAAAGTTATTTTTTAAATTGTACATTTATTTAACTAGGCAAGTCAGTTAAGAACTAATTATTTTTTTCAATGACGGCCTAGGAACAGTGGGTTAACTGCCTTGTTCAGGGGCAGAACGACAGATGTTTACCTTGTGAGCTTGGGGATTCAATCTTGCAACCTTTCGGATACTTGTCCAACGCTCTAACCACTAGGCTACCTGCCGTGAAATCAGGCCTCCATGGTCAAATTGCTGAGACACCACTAAAGGACACCAATAATAAGAAGAGACTTGCTTGGACAAAGAAACATGAGCAACGGACATTAGACCAGTGGAAATCTGTACTTAGGTCTGAGGAGTCCAAATTTGAGATTTTTGATTCCAACCACCGTGTCTTTGAGATGCAGAGTAGGTGAACGGATGATCTCCACATGTGTGGTTTCCAATGTGAAGCATGGAGGTGTGATGGTGCTTTGCTGCTGGCACAGTCTGTGATTTATTTAAAATTCAAGGCACACTTAACCAGCATGGCTACCACAGGATTCTGCAGCAATATGCCATCCCATTTGGATTGCGCTTAGTGGGACTGTCATGTGTTGGACAATGACCCAACACACCTTCAGGCTGTGTAAGGGCTATTTGACCAAGAAAGGGAGTGATGAGTGCTGCATCAGATGACCTGGCCTCGACAATCACCCAAACTCAACCTAATCGAGATGGTTTGGAATGAGTTGGACCGCAGAGTGAAGGAAAAGCAGCCAAGTGCTCAGCATTTATGGGAACTCCTTCACTGTTGGAAAACCATTCCAGGTGAAGCTGGTTGAGAGAATGCTAAGAATGTCATCAAGGCAAAGGGTGGCTATTTGAAGAATCTCAAATATAAAATATTTGAATTTGTTTAACACTTTGTTGGTTACTACATGATTCCATATGTATTAATTCATAGTTTGTCTTCATTATTATTCTATAATGTAGAAAATAGTGAAAATAAAGGAAAACCCTTGAATGAGAAGGTGCCCAAACTTGACTGGTAG
Organism: Oncorhynchus kisutch; assembly: GCF_002021735.2. Lineage (NCBI taxonomy): Eukaryota > Metazoa > Chordata > Actinopteri > Salmoniformes > Salmonidae > Oncorhynchus > Oncorhynchus kisutch. Next base: position 12,773,738 of record NC_034189.2, on the reverse strand, counting down.
TGTACGTTAGTATATATAGAGTATCATCGCAACAATAACACAACAATGTTGCAACAGCATGAAAACTCCTTAGCTCTCGAACTCTAAGCCTTCTCCCTATTTTTCAGCCGTCAGCTTTCCCCACGACTAGGGGCTGTGGCTGTCATGACATTTCATCACCCGGTGACTGTCAAGCAGATAACTGTCGGTCTCACAGTAATTGACCGTTAATTAACATAAAGGCGTTTACCATCTCCTGGCTTCCACACAGCTACTGACGAGGACTTTTCAAACATCTACATTTTAAAAACTCGAATAAATCCATGTAATATAGCCTACACCTTCCCAATAAATCCATGTAATATAGCCTACACCTTCCCAATAAATCCATGTAATATAGCCTACACCTTCCCAATAAACACATGTAATATAGCCTACACCTTCCCAATAAATCCATGTAATATAGCCTACACCTTCCCAATAAATCCATGTAATATAGCCTACACCTTCCCAATAAATCCATGTAATATAGCGTACACCTTCCCAATAAACACGTAATATAGCCTACACCTTCCCAATAAACACATGTAATATAGCCTACACCATCCCAATAAACACATGTAATATAGCCTACACCATCCCAATAAACACATGTAATATAGCCTACACCATCCCAATAAACACATGTAATATAGCCTACACCATCCCAATAAACACATGTAATATAGCCTACACCATCCCAATAAACACATGTAATATAGCCTACACCATCCCAATAAACACATGTAATATAGCCTACACCATCCCAATAAACACATGTAATATAGCCTACACCATCCCAATAAACACATGTAATATAGCCTACACCATCCCAATAAACACATGTAATATAGCCTACACCATCCCAATAAACACATGTAATATAGCCTACACCATCCCAATAAACACATGTAATATAGCCTACACCATCCCAATAAACACATGTAATATAGCCTACACCATCCCAATAAACACATGTAATATAGCCTACACCATCCCAATAAATACATGTAATATAGCCTACACCATCCCAATAAATCCATGTAATATAGCCTACACCATCCCAATAAATCCATGTAATATAGCCTACACCTTGCCAATAAATCCATGTAATATAGCCTACACCTTCCCAATAAATCCATGTAATATAGCCTACACCTTCCCAATAAATCCATGTAATATAGCCTACACCTTCCCAATAAATACATGTAGTCTATTTGAGTCCTTATGTTAGGTCCTGATCTGGCTATGCCATATGGCTGTGGGCTACAATAGTTCATTTAGCAGACAAGATTTGCTTAGAATTCGGTGGCATTATTTTATAGAATGAAGAATACAATTGAACAAAGCTGAATAAAATAGAAAGGATATTTCCTCCAAAACGATTTGAGCGATTGCGCACATGCGGCTATTCTGTGTTCAGTGTTTAAGAAATAGGTACTCCTATATGCTTAATTTGGAGTTATTAATGTAACTTTAGTTCTACAAATGTTGGGCTATATGTTTGGATTTTTAATACATTGTAAGGCTACATGATGCGACTAATGTGGCCTGAAAGGCATGAGTTCTGCTTAGATTTTTGCGCAGGCTGTACACACTTCATCAGTCTCTCATTCACAATTTGACAAGCCATTGACAATGTCGGGTTCTTCCCCTTTGTGTACACAAAAAAAAAGCCATGCCTCCTGCTGCCAGTGGCCGTTGTGCCCATGGCCCAGAGTGCTGCATTGCGCCCTTCTCCCAGAGTGTTTCGGGCTCCGAAGCACCTCTCTCACTCACATGGCTCTCTATCATGTGATCTGGTCTTTCTCACGGGCTATAAGTGACAACAGACACATCGGGGATGCAACAGAGCGTCCTTATCCAATTCTGAGGTGCATATTGAAGATAATGGATTAACTGTCTACTCATCAACAAGATGAGTAGGTCTAACAAACCGCAAAAGCACTAGCCTATGTCAATCTACTATCCTCCATAGTACAAAAGTGGACTTATTCTATTCTGTGCGAGAAATAAATATTCCAAACATAGTCTGGGACAGTTTTGGGATCTATCGCATCCCACATCAATACAACCACAATGTGGCTGATAAAACAGATCAGGAGGTTTAGCTGAAAATGTTGATAAACTATCAGGCTATTTCTTCACATTATAAGAGCAGCAATGTACACATGGCAGTAGGCTATAATCGTAAACGTTCCATTAGCAGGAAAACACCATTATCAAAAGTGACCGCAAATGAGATAATGCATGTAATGTTTTTATTATAAAAGGTGCATTATTATGGTGAAAATTATCTTCCCCAAACTTGAAACTCACATGCTGCTTACTGTATGCCAGTTAGGCTCTACACACCCCTTGTAAAGCAGTTTAATGTGCTTCATTTAAAAAAAGTTATTTGGCCAATTCAGTTGTGATAGAAACCGTATCCAAACATATAGGCCTATGGGCTACGAGGTGTGCAACTAAATAAATAGGCTTTGTTTGCCTTACGCTGGGCATCAATCAGAAGTGATATACAATTCACAAGTGATAGGGTAATATTGTCACCAATCACACTGTTATTGATTTCATCTAGTCTTCCCATTCACTAAATAATGTGTGTGTGAAATTTGTTTTGACTTAGAATGGACCATTATCATGCACCTGTCTCGAAACAGGAGCAGTGGTAACAATGACATGTCATCTAGGCACTTAAATAGCGAATGGAGGACGCTTTTTCCTTGGTTAATTTTCATGGCAGCCAGGTAGGCTACAATCCTGTTGTAAAGATAAGCAATGTGCTTAATATTCAGAAAGTTGAGAAATAAATTGTATAGGCCTAGCCTATAGAAAGCGGATAGTATAGGCCTAGCCTATAGAAAGCGGATAGTATAGGCCTAGCCTATAGAAAGCGGATAGTATAGGCCTAGCCTATAGAAAGCGGATAGTATAGGCCTAGCCTATAGAAAGCGGATAGTATAGGCCTAGCCTATAGAAAGCGGATAGTATAGGCCTAGCCTATAGAAAGCTAAATGGGATCCTGCTCTTAAGAGGCCATCACTCTGTTCTAAAGCATTGCATAGCCTATGGAAATGTTGCGCAACATGAGCTCATGGGCTCTCATGTTCCTGGTTTGAGCCCAGGGAGGAGCGAGGAGAGGAACGGAAGCTATACTGTGACACTGGCACTACTAAAGTGCCTATAAGTACATCCAATAGTCAAAGGTAAATGAAATACAAATGGTATAGAGAGAAATAGTCCTATAATAACTACAACCTAAAACTTCTTACCTGGGAATATTGAAGACTCATGTTAAAAGGAACCACCAGCTTTCATATGTTGTCATGTTCTGAGCAAGGAACTTAAACGTTAGCTTTCTCACACGGCACACATTGCCTCTGGCTTTCTCACACGGCACACATTGCCTCTGGCTTTCTCACACGGCACACATTGCCTCTGGCTTTCTCACACGGCACACATTGCCTCTGGCTTTCTCACACGGCACACATTGCCTCTGGCTTTCTCACACGGCACACATTGCCTCTGGCTTTCTCACACGGCACACATTGCCTCTGGCTTTCTCACACGGCACACATTGCACTTTCTTCTCCAACACTTTGTTTTTGCATTATTTAAACCAAATTGAACATGTTTTATTATTTATTTGAGGCAAAATTTCAGTATTGTTGTAAATGTCAATATTACAAATAAATAAATTGTCCGATCAATCGGGTTTTGGATTTTTTTTGGTCCTCCAATAAATCGGTATTGGCGTTGACAAATCATAATCGGTCGGCCTCTAATATTTATAGCCCAAACCATCGGCCTCAAAATATTTTGAGTAGACTTTGCTATTTTGTCTCAACATAAATCAGTTCTGTTCCCGTTAAGCCCAATATGCTCCCATTTAGCCCAGTATACTCCAATTTAGCCCAGTATACTCCAATTTAGCCCAGTATACTCCAATTTAGCCCAGTATACTCCCATTTAGCCCAGTATACTCCCATTTAGCCCAGTATACTCCCATTTAGCCCAGTATACTCCCATTTAGCCCAGTATACTCCCATTTAGCCCAGTATACTCCCATTTAGCCCAGTATACTCCCATTTAGCCCAGTATACTCCCATTTAGCCCAGTATACTCCCATTTAGCCCAGTATACTCCCATTTAGCCCAGTATACTCCCATTTAGCCCAGTATACTCCCATTTAGCCCAGTATACTCCCATTTAGCCCAGTATACTCCCATTTAGCCCAGTATACTCCCATTTAGCCCAGTATACTCCCATTTAGCCCAGTATGCATTGAAACACAGGGATAGTGTTGATCTCTAATATTCAGTGAACATAAATGTTTTTTTTTGTTCAGATTTAAGTTGATTAAAACACACACACAAAAACTACAGTTAAGGATATTACGCATATCGTCATGGTGCCTTAACCAAGATTAGAAACCTCTGTACTCTCTCCAAGACATTTGGAGTGGACAGGTAGTTGTTGATGCTGAGAGAGAAGAATTAGTTCAGGGTTGAGGGATATAAGATCTACAAGTAGACAAAAATGCAAACAAATGAGGGATAAGAAGATTACTATTGGGCGACTAATCATGCAGTTAGGGCCGGGGCATTGTCATATTTTTGTTTTCCATTCATCCAGGCAATTCCATTTTTTGGTCCAACTACTTTTTTTAAGACACAGTAGAGGGAGATTTTAAAAACTGTCTTCAGATAGGCTTTAGGAAGACAAGTTGAACAAATTAACAAGAATAGTAGTACAGCAAATGTGAATCAGCTTTCAGATAATTCATTGAAAGTTGTTATGGTCTTTGTGCATGGCTTCTTATCCATAGAGGGACCAGGGTGGTGTTCTAACCAAGTAATTACACACCTGACTCAATGAATCATGTATTGAATGAAGTCCATGATTAGTTGAATCAGGTGTGTCCTGGTTGGCAAGAACAAAAACCTAACTCTACACTGCTCTCTGTGGATATGATTGGACACAACCTGTTATAAGTGCTACTTTCACGATGAATAGCAATGATCAGTTTATTTTAATAACTTTAGGGGACATTTATATACTTATACTTTAGATAAAAATTTAAGTTTTGAACATTTAAATGAATTGAAATGGATAATTCAGTGGTTGGCTAATATGAAACACCAAAATAAAAGCCTGAAACGATGTATTGTGACACTAGACACATTAGGGAAGCCATAGAAAAAGGAATCTGGTTGATATCCCATTCACTGCTCAATAGGGACGCAGAGCTTTCTAAATAAGAGTCCCTTCCTGATTAGATTTTTCTCAGGCTTTCGCCTGCAATATCAGTTCTGTTATACTCACAGACAATATTTTTACAGTTTTGGAAACTTTAGAGTGTTTTCTATCCTAAGCTGTCAACTATATGCATATTCTAGCATCTTGTCTTGACAAAATAGCCTGTTTACTTTGGGAATGTTATTTTTCCAAAAATGAAAAAAATAGTGCCCCCTAGTTCCAAGAGGTTTTTTAAGTAAAGTTATAAAGCTTCATATGAGAGATTAATCTTTCATTTTAACTCTATTTTTTTAAATATAAAATTAGGGCAGTATATGTTAGAAATGTCTAAACTTTTATTTTAGTGGGCTAAATATATACACTTACCCTAATTAGCACAGGTGGTCGCTTCTGTCCATTTCCTGTAAACAAGCGCTGTAACATGGAGATATGGCAGTGTGGGGACACTAACCCTATGAAAAAGGTGTGTATCAATTTAACCTTTTGTTTCTTGAAAATTATTTCTTGCTGATGTGCTTCCAAAACCATACCAAAAGAGATGTGTGTTAATGTTCAGACCAAACACCATGGCTCTTAACAAAACTCCCCCGTACGGAAGACGCCTTGATCCAATTACTTATGTGTAATGTAAGGGAACTGAGAGTCGTGATCCAACTTTCAATGTGTATCCAGTCAGTGGGCAAATAGCAACAAAGTAGCATGGGAATGTCCCAAGTGAAGTGAAACTTGCAATGCAACAACATGAGAAATGAATCAGTCATGTTTTGAATTAAACCATATCACTAAGATTATATGAAATAATAATTTATGGCTAGCCAGACTCCCAAAAATCAAGTAATGTTAGCTGTAGTGGTGTAAAGTAATTAAGTGAAAATACTTTAAAGTACTACTTAAGGTCGTTTGGGGGTATTTTACTATTTATATTTTTGACAACTTTGACTCCACTACATTCCTAAAGAAAATGATGTACTTTTTACTACATACATTTTCCCTGCCACCCAAAAGTACTCATTAGATTTCTAATGCTTTAGCTGGACAGAAAAATTGTCAAATTCAAACACTTATCAAGAGAACATCCCTGGTCGTCCCTACTGCCTCTGATCTGGAGGACTCACTAAACAGAGAACATCCCTGGTCATCCCGACTGCCTCTGATCTGGCACTCACTAAACAGAGAACATCCCTGGTCATCCCTACTGCCTCTGATCTGGAGGACTCACTAAACAGAGAACATCCCTGGTCATCCCTACTGCCTCTGATCTGGCACTCACTAAACAGAGAACATCCCTGGTCATCCCTACTGCCTCTGATCTGGAGGACTCACTAAACAGAGAACATCCCTGGTCATCCCTACTGCCTCTGATCTGGAGGACTCACTAAACAGAGAACATCCCTGGTCATCCCTACTGCCTCTGATCTGGAGGACTCACTAAACAGAGAACATCCCTGGTCATCCCTACTGCCTCTGATCTGGCACTCACTAAACAGAGAACATCCCTGGTCATCCCTACTGCCTCTGATCTGGCAGACTCACTAAACAGACAACATCCCTGGTCATCCCTACTGCCTCTGATCTGGCAGACTCACTAAACACATATGCTTAGTTTGTAAATTATGTCCGAGTGTTGCAGTGTGTCCCTGGCTATCCGTAAATGATTTACACTTTTACTTTTGATACTTTAGTATGTTTTAGCAATAACTTATATGTACAACCAAATACGTGTAGACTTTTATTCAAGTAGTATTTGTTTTGCTGGGTGACTTTCACTTGACTTGAATTTTCTATGAAAAATGTATCTTTCCTTTTACTCAAGTATGACAATTGGGTATTTTTTCCACCACTGATCAGCAACATTAAATGTCCCAACAAACTCGCCTAGTTGCCCCGAAGCTAGTGAGGCGTAGAATAAATGGAATGCGAAACTAGCTTCAATGTGTGGGGGGGGGAAAAACATTCTGCTTCAACCCCAAATACGTTACGGCACGAATAACATTTTAAGCACAAGCAATAACTACCAACTGAACTGAATTAATCCAAATGAAGGCTTCAAACAGACGACAACCCAACTTTTACAACTTCGCCCCTGCCCCATTCCAGCGCCAACGCTCGGGTCAGTGCATAGACATCATGGAGCGAGTCGCGACCAGGAAACCGCGAAGGCCAGAAAAACAAACCGATAGATACTTTAGAACTCAAATAACACCATTTCTTTCGTCTCAGCACAATGTAACATCAACCAACCGCTGTCGAAAAGCCCACAAAAATGTCTACGCCGTGATATTTTCCTCGTGATTTATGTTACTTACCCACAAACTGCTATTCTCCGTTCCCGAATTTTGTCGGTGTGTTTTGCACCGCTCTCAGGAAGAAGAACTTCACCCTGAGTCACGTGCGGAGCTGTCATGACGCGGATTGGACGGTTGTCAAGTCGGACCCTGCAAAGAGTTTAGGGAGTTGTATTTTTCATTGGTAAACGGTAAATCCTGATATTTCCAGCTATAATGGTTTATGGTATTTTTTCCGCGGCTATATTGTATTCATGTGTTGATTGATATGAAATATAGACAAGGAAATTTACATTGTTTTCTGTTGAAATATGACCGACAGTAGGTAGGGGAAGTGTAAGCTCAGCTATTATAGCTTATCGTATCTTATATTAACCACAGGAGGCTGGTGGGATGAGCTAGAGGAAAACGACCTTACTGTAATGGCTGTAATGGAATGAATGGAACATACGTTTGATGTGTTTGAAACCGTTCCATTCGTGTCATCCCAGCCATTATCAAGGAGCCCGTCCTCCTATACCTCCTCCCACCAGCCTCCCCTGATCTTAACATTAACCCCTAAACTCATTAGGCCTATTACTCAGCCAGATTTACATTAGAGACAGGGAGACTCCCTGATCCTATACCATACAGGCATTATACAGAAACTTAGTTAGACCACTGTCATTGCAAAGACTGGATTTTACTCATCCATCCATGCTTTCACCTGTCCTGTTATGTCTTGACGAATCAGTGATCATGGAACAAGATACATGAGGGAAGGAAGCAGTGAAATATACAAGGAAAGAGAGCCATTGAGACACAGCCGTGGTGCTTTTGATAAAACATCTGAAAGCTGCCGATGCCAGGGATTGAGAGAATGGCCATTCCATGCCCCTGCCCAAAAATGTGTCCAATTGCATGATATATACTGGATTTCTTGAGCAACTGGGGAATCAGGCGGGGCAAAAAGCCTTTGGCAGCCTATCTGGGAACATATTTTTACCTCGCTGACTCCCAGACTTGTGAAGTTCCCGAGTGGCGCAGCGGTCAAAGGCACTGCATCTCAGTGTTAGAGGCATCACTACAGACCCTGGTTTGATTACAGGCTGTATCACAACCGGCTGTGATTGGGAGTCCCATAGGGCAGCGTACAATTGGCCCAGCGTCATCCGGGTTAGGGTTTGGCTGGGGTAGACCGTCGTTGAAAATAAGAATTTGTTCTTAACTGACTTGCCTAGTTTTAAAAAATGCTTTAAAGTTACATAGTGAAAGAATCAGGAAGCAGAATTTCCAGAAGGAGGTCCATGTATGTAATGTGATTTGGTTCAGTAGGCAGTGCTTGACTTGGGCAGGAGCTCACTGAAGCTGAATACCAGGACCTAATTTATTTCAGTCCAAGTCAAGCACTGTCAATAGGCAGAGTTTATGTCCATAGGTTTGTGTCATAGCCTACATAGTAAGAGCAAAAGTTATTTCTGGTCAGGCCAAACATGTCAGGAAATCTCCTGATCCTAATTATATACTATAGATAAAACAAGTATTTCCTGATCAATTACTTCACCAGGCCCTAGTTATAGGCAGCCCATGTTACTGGGGTTCAGAGAGGGATTTCCACAGTGGGCAAGATTCATTATGACATTATATCAACCAGTTTTACATTCATTATGACATCATATCAACCAGTATTACATTCATTATGACATCATATTAACCAGTTTTGCATTCATTATGACATATCAACCAGTTTTACATTCATTATGACACCATATCAACCAGTTTTACCTTAATTATGACATCATTACAACCAGTATTACATTCATTATGACACCATATCAACCAGTTTTACCTAAATTATGACATCATTACAACCAGTATTACATTCATTATGACACCATATCAACCAGTTTTACCTAAATTATGACATCATTACAACCAGTTTTACATTCATTATGATGTTCTGTAATTTCAACAATGTTTTGACCAGCCAGGTCACCTGTTATATAAAGTCAGTATTCAACATCCATCCATGTCTGAGGAGATGACATGGAATCCAGCCACTAGGGGCAACAGTGTTACCTTCAAGTAGGTTTGAGTTTTGCTAGGGTGTTGTGGATGGGGATGGAGGATGGGAGTAAGCATAGAAAGTTGCTTTTGATTTAAAAACATTTAAGCCTATCCCAAACCTTAACCTTTACCGTTCAGAGTTAATGCCTAACTTTAAGAATTTGTAGTTAATCCCTGACATAACTCTAACCTTAAACCTGACATTTGGAACAACTTTGAAATTTGATGTTTGAGAAACATGGATGAATGTCTAATTCTGGAGTGTGATGAGAGCTGGCAGGTTTTCCCTGTTGGGTTAGCCTTTATTCTCATAGCTGCTGACACAGTGGAAGAAATACTGTACATCTGTAGATTGAATGTGACAAACAGTCACATGGTGGAATGAAAACCAGGTGCCTGTACACACACACACACACACACACACACACAAACACACACACACACACACACACACACACACACACACACACACACACACACACACACACACACACACACACACACACACACACACACACACACACACACACACACACACACACACACAACAACAAATGAACCAGTGAGAACTATAGAAAACGGAACCGATACGTGTCAGATATATAAACGCCCAGGTCTTGCTATAGACAGATGGTTGCTATGCATTTCCTTTGAGGTTTTATTAATAATACAATTTGCTACACACAAAATATCTTGTCTCAATTTTGTGGCATTGGCTCACAGGCAAACAGGCAAGGGAACAAAACAAATATTGCTAGAACCTATTTCTGGAATTCTAAATATCAGACATTTCAGACATTTGAAAGCTCTAGTTTTGACCTTCATAATACCTATGTTGGCAGTAACTTTACAAGCACGAATTATGGTCCATTTAGACTGACAATAGTATCTAGTAAAGGGTAAAATAAGTATAGCCAGTTATAATTGTAACGGTTCAGCTGATTATAAAAAAATAAGATCAGTCTATACATGGCTAAAATAAATGGAATATAACACACTGTTTACAGGAAACTCACTCTACATCCTTAGATGAAGATGCATGGAAAAAGGAATGGGGTGGTGAAATACTCTTCTGTCATGGACAAAGGAACTCAGAGGGTGTGATGATATTAATTAACAAAAATGTCAATCTGAATGTACAAATAGTCAGGAATGACTTTTGAATATGAAAGTGGACGAAAATGAGATTTGGCTCATTAATTAATATGGTCCAAATCAGGAGGATCCACACCTCTTCAAACAAATGATCTAATCATTATGGTAGGAGACTATAACACAGTGTTAATAAGTACCTCAATGGACCGTAAAGGTAATCACTCTACAAACTATCATCACTATGCCCTTAAGGAAATCACAAATATTATGGATACATTAGCAATAGTGGATATTTGGAGACTAAAAATTGAGACCTAGTTAGATATACATGAAGGAGGCTTAATCAAGCTAGTTGTCTTGACTACTTTCTTGTCTCTTTCTCTCTTGTACCAAAGATTTAAAAAGTTTTAATAGGAGACAGAATGCGATCAGATCATCATCTACTTAGGATTCACATCTCTTATAGATTTTCCACATGGATGAGGATATTGGAAATTGAATCAAAGTTTACTGGAGGACAACTTATTTTTAACTTAGACAAAAGAATGTATAACTGTGTCACGTTCTGACCATCGTTCATATGTGTTTTCCTTGTTTTAGTGTTGGTCAGGACGTGAGCTGGGTGGGCATTCTATGTTGTGTGTCTGGTTTGTATATTTCTATGTTTGGCCTGATATGGTTCTCAATCAGAGGCAGGTGTTAGTCATTGTCTCTGATTGGGAACCATATTTAGGTAGCCTGTTTTGCGTTGGGTTTTGTGGGTGATTGTCCTTAGTGTCCTTGTTCCTGTCTATGCGTTAGTTTTCACTAGTATAGGCTGGTTCGGTTTTCATTACGTTCTTTGTTTTTTTGTAGTGTTTAATATTGATTCGTGTTTTTTCATTTTATTCATTAAACATGGATCGCAATCTACACGCTGCATTTTGGTCTGACTCTCCTTCACACCTAGAAAACCGTTACAAACTGAATTTTCCAGTATAATATAGGTTCAGCAAATCCCCTTATTGTTTGGGATACCTTTAAATGTATCTTCAGGGGTCATTCAATTCAATATTCATCAATAATAAAAAAGCAGTTTCTGGCTAAAGAAACAAGACTAACAAGGGAAATCCATGAACTAATAGTACAGGTAGATAGCAATAAAAACAATACTACAGAGATACAACATAAGTTAGAGGGAAAACAAAAAGAACTTGAGGAACCTATTCAAGAACGATCTAATGTAATCTATTTTTAAAAAATACAGCAAACTGGATGGAATATGGAGAAAAATGCACAAAATTATTCCTGAATGTCCAATACAGGAACGCTAACAAAAAATTATTGCAGAAGCTCGTTACTGAAGACGGAGTCATCAATGATTCTCTGAATTATATTTTAAAAGAGGAAGCTAATTATTTTAGGCAGATGTTCTCTTTTCCGTCTCATCCTTTCCCACTGAATGTAGATTATGGTAAGGAATTCTTTCCAAATAATTTAAAAACTGGAAAATTAACAAATGTACAGAAAGATCAGTGCGAAGGCCAAATTACAGAGGAAGAACTTCTTGAGGCTATTAAAACCTCTTGAAGCAAGGGGGCAATATTTTGATGTTTGGATAAAAAATGTTCCCAAAGTAAACTGCCTATTTCTCAGGCTCAGAACTTTACGGATACTATTTGGAATTTTCGTCTGCCCGTCGTAACCTGTGGATTACTAAACAAAACGCGCCAACCAAATGGAGTTTTTTGGATATAAAGAGAATCTTTATGGAACGAAACAAAACAAAACAAACTGGAAATAATAGAACATCATGAAACATATAAGAAGCAAGGAATGGTATTTGTAGAGGATTTTGAAAAGGCATTTGATAAAGTAAGACTGGATTTATAAATGCCTGGATTTTTTTCAATTTTGGCAATTGTCTTATAAAATGGGTACAAATAATGTATAGCAACCCCAGGTGTAAAATAGTAAATAACGGCTACTTCTCAGAAAGTTTTGAATTGTCAAGAGGAGTTAAACAAGGGTGTCCGCTGTCACCATATCTATTCGTTATGGCCATCGAAATGCTAGCTATTGAAATCAGATCCAATAACAACATTAGAGGATTAGTATGCTGATGAATCAAGTTTTACATTAAGCCCGCAAGCTAGATCCTTGAAATGTCTCATTAAAGATCTAGATAACTTTTCCGTACTCTCTGGACTAAAACCTAATTATGATAAGTGTACAATATTAAGTATTGGATCCTTAAAAAATACAACTTTTACATTACCCTGCAGTTTACCTATAAAATGGGCTGATGGTGAAGTAGACATACTCTGTATTCATATCACAAAATATATAAATAAGCTCTCCACAATGAATTTCAATAGCAAACTTGTAAAAATAGATAAGATCCTGCAACCACGGAGAGGTAAATACCTGTCTATTGAGGGAAAAATTGCCCTGATTAACTCCTTAGTCATATCTCAGTTTACTCACTTACTTATGGTGCTGCCTACTCCTCATGATTCGTTTTTCAAATCATATGAGCAAAAAATATTTTGCTTTATCTGGGACCCTAAACCAGACAAAATAAAACGTGCCTTTCTATATAAAGAATTTGGTGGGTTGAGATGATTAAATATAAAAGCACTAAACCTCTCTAAAAGCTTCATTCATTCAAAAGTTTTATTTGAACCCTAAATGGTTCTCAAGTAGATTAATAAGAAAAGCTCATCCATTGTTTAAAAATGTCCTTTTTATTTAATTGAAAATGATACTTTTTTCAAAGTATCTCTCTTTTTCAAACAAACATTGCAGAGCTGGCTACAATTTCAATTTCACCCCCCTGAAAAGATAGAACAAATATTACAACAAATATTATGGCTAAACTCAAATGTGCTAGTTGATAAAATACCTGTATTAATGGGAAAGATGTTTGAAAAGGGTATTTTGTTCTTAAATGATATTGTAAATTGGAATGATAGAGATGTCCTTCATGGAGTTATCAGAATTGCATGGAAAGGTCTGCTCAAACCAAGAGTACAACCAATTGATTACAGCATTGCCCCAAAAATGGAGGAGGCGGGTGGCAGCGCGAGGAGGTAGGGAACTGGTCAGTCTGCCCAATATAAAGGATCAAAACTGGCGTAGGAATAAAAATAGCATAAATAGGAAAGTATACCAGTTTCATTTGAGGACCAGGATGTTGACAACTGTGCCGTACAGATTGCAAAAAAGTTGGGAAGAGATTTTTGAGGTACCGATTCCATGGTACATAAATATAAATATGTAAAAATAGAAAACAACGCAAGATTCAAGACTTCGTGCTTTTCAGCTAAAATTATTATATAGAATTCTTGCACCAACAAAATGTTGAATATTTGTGGCATAAAATCATCAAAGCTCTCCAGATTTTGTTGTGAGGATACAGAATCAATAGACCATCTATTTTGGTATTTCCCTCAGGTAGCCTGTTTCTGGTCTCAGGTTCAGGAATGGCTGAAAATGCATAGCATTGATCTAAAATTGGCCCTAGAAATAGGAGATCTGGAGAGACTGGGTGAGTCAATTACTAATATACTAATACTCATAGTAAAAGTATTTATCTTCAACTCGCAATCTGTGGATTCTATTCGATTAGATAGATTGAAATTGTACATTAAACATCATAGTATAGATGAAAGATATGTGTTGCGTAGAAACACGAAGTGGGTGACCAGCAGAGATAGATGGGATGGGCTGAGGGAAGCTGAGGGTTGGTATGTGGAATTGGAGACAAGTGGAAGTGGAGTTGCTGTGTGAGAGATAGAATGATGGTCAACGATAAAAGAATTAAAAAAAAAAAAAAAGTCAAATGAATCAGAATAAAAAGTACATTTGAATGACACTAAGTGGAAGTGTTTTTACAACTAATGCCGGTTTGCCTGAGGCTGATGCCGTGCAGGTGATTGTACACAAGCATATACACACACTCTCATTCAAATCAATACATACAAGAACACACACATACATGTAATAGTGCCAGACATGCACACAAACATATACAGCTGGCATTGCTGTTATGATGTCACTTGTTCTTGATGTTTGACATGTTTTATTTACATTTTTGTTGTTGTTTGCTGTTTTCTCCTGTCTTTTCCTTTTTTTCTCTTTAGTTCATTCTATTGGTTGTTGGTGCATTGGGGGGTTCTTGGGGGGGTGGGGAATGGAATTAATTGTATTTTTTATTTTTATTTTTCTTCATGGTGGGGACTGTGGCAGGGGTCTCGAATGGTTTAGGTACAGCTATTGGGGAACTGTGGGGGGATATTGGAGGGTTCGGATTCACGTTTTTTGGCCTGGTGGTAGATCGGTCAACATGCCCTTGAGCAGGGCATTGACCCTGGATGCTTCTGTGTTACAGTGTGTCGCTCTGAATGGGAATCTTTTGGATGACTGGTATGATGCAGTTATTGAGCGGCTTCACTGCAAGTATATTGTATGTTTCGAACATTCAATAAATAATGTAATAAATAAAATAAAATGTGATAACAATAAAATAACATGTTTCACGTTGCCTGTGAGGTTTTTGTCCATTAAAGGAAAAACCATGAATAAACCATGAAGCAGACAGATGGTTAGTTAGCTTGTTCTCTATGTCCTGAAACACACACACACACACACACACACACACTCACTCACACACACACACACACACACACACACACACACACACACACACACACACACACACACACACACACACACACACACACACACACACACTGACAAAATATACCTCAACAGGCATTTTGTTACAAATAAACTCAGCAAAAAAATAAATGTCCTCTCACTGTCAACTGCGTTTATTTTCAGCAAACTTATCAAGTGTAAATATTTGTATGAACATAAGATTCAACAACTGAGACATAAACTGAACAAGTTTCACAGACATGTGACTAACAGAAATTGAATAATGTGTGCCTGATCAAAGGGGGGGAAAAAAATCGAAAGTAACAGTCAGTATCTGGTGTGGCCACCAGCTGCATTAAGTACAGCAGTGCATCTCCTCCTCATGGACTGCATCATATTTGCCAGTTCTTGCTATGAGAAGTTGCCCCACTCTTCCACTAAGGCACCGGCAAGTTCCCGTACATTTCTGGGGGTAATGGCCCTAGCCCTCACCCTCCGATCCAACAGGTCCCAGACATTTCTGGGGGGGATGGCCCTAGCCCACTCCCTCTGATCCAACAGGTCCCAGACATTTCTGGGGGGGATGGCCCTAGCCCACTCCCTCTGATCCAACAGGTCCCAGGCATGCTCAATGGGATTGAGATCCGGGCTCTTCGCTGGCCATGGCAGAACACTGACATTCCTGAAATCACGCACAGAACGAGCAATTTGGCTGGTGGCATTGTTATGTTGGATTAGCCTGCAGAAAATGTACCAGATGAGGGAGGAGGATGTCTTCCCTGTAATGCACAGCGTGGAGATTGCCTGCAATGACAACCAGCTACAGTCCGATGATGCTGTGACACACCGCCCCAGACCATGACGGACACTCCACCTTCAAAACCGTGACTCGTCAGTGAAGAGCACTTTTTGCCAGTCCTGTCTGGTCCAGCGACGTTGGGTTTGTGCCCATAGGCGACGTTGTTGCCGGTGATGTCTGGTGAGGACCTGCCTTTACAACAGGCCCACAAGCCCTCAGTCCAGCCTCTCTCAGCCTATTGCGGACAGTCTGAGCACTGATGGAGGGATTGTGCGTTCCTGGTGTAACTCGGGCAGTTGTTGTTGCCATCCTGTACCTCTCCTGCAGGTGTGATGTTCGGATGTACCGATCCTGTGCAGGTGTTGTTACACGTGGTCTGCCACTGTGAGGACGATCAGCTGTCCGTCCTGTCTCCCTGTAGCGCTGTCTTAGGCATCTCACAATACGGACATTGCAATTCATTGCCCAGGCCACATCTGCAGTCCTCATGCCTCCTTGCAGCATGCCTAAGGCACATTCAGCAGGGACCCTGGGCATCTTTCTTTTGGTGTTTCTCAGAATCAGTAGAAAGGCCTCTTTAGTGTCCTAAGTTTTCATAACTGTGACCTTAATTGCCTACCGTCTGTAAGCTGTTAGTGTCTTAATGACCGTTCCACAGGTGCATGTTCATTAATTGTTTATGGTTCATTGAACAAGCATGGGAAACAGTGTTTAAACCCTTTACAATGAAGATCTGGGAAGTTATTTTGATTTTTACTAATTATCTTTGAAAGACAGGGTCCTGAAAAAGAGACGTTTCTTTTTTTTTGCTGAGTTTACAAGACACTATATATACCAATGTATCAAACTGAAATACTAAATACTTTTGAAAGTATTGTATTTACATAAAATACAGGTATATTGGAGTATTTTGTTACTTCAAATGCCTCACTACAACTACAACAACATTCTCAGTAACAAAGGACAGTTCTTTATCTAACTTAGTTGAATGCACTGACTCTGACACTCTGGATAAGAGTGTCTGCTAAATGACCAAAACCTAAATGTAAATGTAAAAATGCAAAGCACACTGGATATAATTATTGGCCTTGTTTTGTGGCGGAGCTCATTACAATAAAACCCAGCATGCTTTGCAAGTGTTCATTTTTACATTGTACATTTTGGACATTTAGCAGGCAGACACTCTTATTACACCATAGTGCCATCAGACTTCTTATACCAATGCAGGTTGAAAGGGTCCACAAAATTGTGAACCACTATAAAAAATGATATAGAAAAGTATTTTGTATTTTTACTGTATTTAAAAATAAATAAAAAAATTGTAAAATACAAATTACAGGCCCGGAAGGTACGTTGTTACAAAATACATTGAATTATAGTTCAGGCCGGTGAAATAAATATGGCAAAATACTTGAAATACGTATTTCATATACATGTAACACAAATACCGCCCATCTCTGCACACACACACACACACACACACACACACACACACACACACACACACACACACACACACACACACACACACACACACACACACACACACACACACACACACACGCGCGCGCGTGCGCGCACACACACACACACACACACACACACACACACACACACAATAATGACATCGGGTGGAGAGATTCAGGCTACTTCATAGAGAAACATCATGAGAGGTCATTTGTTTCCTGCAGCTAAATGCATGCTAGTTCAATGATGCATACGACCGCCACACACACGCTCTACACGCACACACGCTCTACACGCACACATGCTCTACACACACACACGCTCTACACGCACACACGCTTCACACACATGCACGCAAACTCACACAAACACTCCTCCACATGCACACACAGAGCTTCTGCTTTCTGTAGACGTGTGGGATGACTGTTAACCACAATCTCAGGGAGAAAGTGTGTGTGTGTGTGTGTGTGTGTGTGCATACATGTGAAAGCCTTTGGGTTCAAAATAAGTTCAGAGAGAAAGCTTGAGAAGTGAACAAGGTTTCCCCCACTATGGTTCCATAGTGCGACGTTGTCATGAATCACGTTAACTGCAGAATTGACGGGAAATCTTTGTCCTGTGCTCATTACGTGACACATTAAAATGCCCAGGAGGTTATATGTGTCGTTCATAGAATGACCACTAGAGGCCGCCACTAGCTAACATCATGGAAGGTAGAACGTGTCAACGTGACGCATGCTAGACAAAGGGACGAATAGGAGTGGAAGGCTATTGTTTAGACATGGTAATTAAACTAGGCAACACCTCGGGAATGAAAAATAAGTGGAAAAGGAAGGGAGTTATTAAAAAACAGAGTGAAAAACAGAACTTGGCAGAAACAGTGTGAAATAAAAAAGCCAGACGGCATTTATTTTCATTATTTTTTTTCCATCTATACAGTTTATTATATATATAAAATAAAAAAACTCAAGACAAGAACAAAAATGTAATCACAGATAATCGATGAACCCCTTTTCATGGCTTATAAATCGCCGTGTGGTCCTAAGGTAGGGGAAACCCTGCTGGGGGTGCCTCCTAATAGTCATAACAAGCTTACTCTCCTAGTCTCCTCTCTGTCATCAGCACCAGTGTGAATGGATAGGAATAGGATAGGTGAAAGCAATATGGCGGAATCCTACTAGCAAACCAGCTTTCACCCGACCAGTAATTTTGTTCAGATCAGTGTGAATGAAGGAAAGGAGACAAGGAGAGGAGCCAACTCTATAGACTATTTACATGTGTTCTTATAGAGTGCGGCACAGTAGATTGTTGTGGGTATTGGAATGACATACATAGCAAAGTGCCATTAGAAATAGAACGAAACGAAAGGAATTGGAACCCAATAGCACAATTGAGTTGAATGGGTGTGCCTGTTCTACTCATTCTAATTCTATGATAGTGCCTTCCACTTTACACGTTGTTCACCTTGTGAAAAGGTCATACAGATCTAACAGATTATATTGTAGTCTTGGATTGTAATGAAATATTGATAATGTCTAAATCGACAGATATATTGTCTGTGAACAAAGATATTACACTACAGTAGATGGACCAAGATTATCAACTTTCACCTCACAGGTATGGAGTGCGGGGTAGTGCCAGAGTGAGAGATGGAGAGATGGTGTGTGTGTGTTCGTAAATGTTCTCCATCACCTTTGAAAAGAACCCTTTTGCCATTGGGGCACCAGGAGTCGCGTTATGTCAAAAACATAACAATTATGTCATAACATTGTAATACACAGTATTACTGAGAAAAAACCCAAACTGTATTGTCTTGCATATTTAAAACAAATTAAAATAAGATTCTTCTAGTGTAAAACAGATTTCATTTTGTGAGCTATAATTTCAATCTTTTTATTTTATTATTTATGTACAAAGGGAATCTGAAGATTTTTAATCTGCAGAAAAGAAGTATAAATATGTGTACTTCTCTTTTGTGTATGATACAGTTTACCAAAATAGTTTACTATTTACAAGCCCCCACACACCTGATCCCAATCAAAATAGTTCACTATTTACAAGCCCCCACACACCTGTTCCCAATCAAAATATTTTACTATTTACAAGCCCCCACACACCTGATCCCAATCAAAATATTTTACTATTTACAAGCCCCCACACACCTGATCCCAATCAAAATATTTTACTATTTACAAGCCCCCACACACCTGATCTCAATCAAAATAGTGATAACAAATTGCCATGGCAACATTGGCTGATCACCTCTGTAGTTCCTTTGGCCAATCAGTGATTTATATTACCCCAAATTGATCAGGGATTGGCTGTATTTCCCTGTGTATTAATTCACCTTTGACTGGCTCAAAGACCTTATGTGAGAGCAGGAGATAATCCGAATGGTTAATCTGCAATTGTTGTGTTTTTGAGCTATGCTTCCAAATCACACTCAATGACTTTGATACAAAAGTAAACCTCAGATTTGGTGTTGCAAATTCAACTGCTATTTTAGAAACAGATCACAATAATACACTGAAAAACATTGGACCAATTGCATTGCTGGAGGACATAGATTTTATCCAATCACAGTGTGTTTTATACACCTATCCCTTTGATAGGAGAAATCCCTACAAGGGAGAGGATTTCAAATAACTTTATTAGTCCAATGTTCAAGCTGCAGACACAGAAACAACCAATGAGAATGCTTGGACTCCACTACTCTGTTGCTAGCTCTTTAGAGTGAAGCTTCTGTTTCCCAGGTAACCATGTGATGATGAGGTTCTGTGTGTTCCATGTGTTCCGTGAGTTCTGTTTTTAGTCCATTCCCTCTTTCCAATATGGCCTCCAGCGATAAGGGACAGCACACCTTGCAGGGGATTGTAGCCATTTTGGGGTGGGAGGTTGGTTTATGCGGCAGCAGCGGATTGGCTGTGTAGTGCTCCGATCACTCTGAAGCAACCAATCACATTCACTCAAACCGTCCATTCAAGTTAGGTATAACCATGGCACTTTCTACAACCTTCTAGAAATGTACACACACCTGTTATTACCAGTTATAAAGCCTTCATACGCCCTTTATATCCCCTGTCCATGTCACACTCCTAACCCCAGTGTTTCTATACAGGAATGAGGTCAATTTACTGACCCCTGACATTTACCCTTTGACCACACTCCTATGAGTTCTGCTCCAGGTACTCATCTATCATAGTGAGGTTATTGAGCCAGTCCTCATTCGACCCCACCAGAGTATCAATAAAGTCTACCTCCCCTCCTCCACCACCACCAGGTCTACCCCCCATCCCCCCATTACTCTGCCCCCGCTGAGTGTACTCATACGGGGGTAGCTTGTGTCCAGGGTTCCCCTGACCTGGTCCATACCCAGGCCCATGGGGATGAGGATGTTGGTGTGGGTGTTTAGCGACGACGGCCCCAGAGGCAGGATAGCTAGGTGGGGCCATACCGTGGCCTGGGTGGTGGATCATACCAGGGGGAATGGGTTTCATTCCAGCCAGGGCCGAGAGGGGTCCCCTGGGCCTCATACCAGGCTGAAGCCCTTGGTGGACCATGGAGGGTAGGGGCTGCCCTGCCGTGGATACACCCAGCTTCTGCATCAGTCTCCTGGGTAAGGACGGTACCCCGACCCCTTGGTTGGAGGGTAACGATGGAGGTCCTTGGTGGGGGGCAAAATTGTTACCACCCCCACCTCCGGGCATCCCCGATCGCAATGCCTGCTGGGTAAACTGGGCGTTGGGGTTCGGGTTGCAGCTTCCGTTGGCGCCTCCACCCCCTCCAGGAAATATGTGTCCGTGCGACTGCTGGTGATTAGCCGACGGGTCCATGTGGCCATCGCTGCAGGGCATGCGATGCTGCATGGAATTCACTAGCCCCCCCTGCTGCTGAGGAGGCCACATTGCAGTCTGTTGGTGTTGGTGTGTTTGCTGAGCGGTAAACATCATACGTGGGAGTGGTGCCCCTCCACCACTATGGTGCAGGGCCTGTCGTAGATGCTGTGGGTGACCAGACCCCGACCCGGGCCCCAACCCCCCGATTGTCATCCCCATCCTGGACACCTGTTGCTGCATCCCAGGCCTTGGAGGACCAGCCGGACCGCCCATTCCCATCATGCCGTGTGCCAACTGTGGTTGTCTCATTGGCATACCACCAGCACCAACAAACTCTCCACCCTGTAAACAACAACAAGGAGAATGAGGAAATGCAAGAAAAACACAAAAACAACTGTCTTGTCTCAACTGTTAGTTTATCTTACCTGTGAAGGGTGATAGAGGGGCTGCTTGGAGCCTGGAGGACCACCCATGAAGGCGCCTACCGGCCTGCCCACTTGGGTGAGAGATCCTGGGGGTCCGGGTTGGCCTGGGTGGCCTGGATGTCCAGGGGGAAGAGAGAGGTGGCCGGGCCCAGATGGGAGGGGACCACCGTGGGATAGCTGGGGAACACCCAGGGGGTAACCTCCGCCTCCAACACAATCTGGAGGGAGAGGCCGACCACCACCTAGAAAGAGGCAAGGAGATAGAGAGAGAAGTGAGGGAAGGAGTCAGAGAGAGAAGAAACGGAAGGAGACAGCGAGGGAAGGAGATAGCGGGGGAAGGAGATAGTGAGTATAAGACCAGAGAATTATCCATACTTCTAATTTCATGTCATGTTGAGTACCTGCTAGAGATAATGAAAGCCAAGATTATTTAGATAATACTTCCTGGAATGAATAGGGAAATAAAACGTGACATAAATGTCCTCTCACTGTCAACTGAGTTTATTTTCAGCAGACTTAACATGTGTAAATATTTGTATGAACATAAGATTCAACAACTGAGACATAAACTGAACAAGTTCCACAGACATGTGACTAACAGAAATTGAATAATGTGTCCCTGAACAAAGGGGGGGGGGGGATCTAAAGTAACAGTCAGTATCTGGTGTGGCCACCAGCTGCATTAAGTACTGCAGTGCATCTCCTCCTCATGGACTGCACCAGATTTGCCAGTTCTTGCTGTGAGATGTTACTCCACTCTTCCACCAAGGCACCGGCAAGTTCCCTGACATGTCTGGGGGTAATGGCCCTAGCCCTCACCCTCCGATCCAACAGGTCCCAGACGTGCTCAATGGGATTGAGATCCTGGCTCTTCGCTGGCCATGGCAGAACACTGACATTCCTGTCTTGCAGGAAATCATGCACAGAACGAGCTGTATAGCTGGTGGCATTGTCATGCTGGAGGGTCATGTCAGGATGAGCTTGCAGGAAGGGTACCACATGAGGGAGGTGGATGTCTTCCCTGTAACGCACAGCGTTGAGATTGCCTGCAATGACAACAAGCTCAGTCCGATGATGCTGTGACACAATGCCCCAGACCATGACAGACCCTCCACCTCCAAATCGATCCCACTCCAGAGTACAGGCCTCGGTGTAACGCTCATTCCTTCGACGATAAACGCAAATCCGACTATCACCCCTGGTGAGACAAAACCGCGACTCGTCAGTGAAGAGCACCCCAGTGACGGTGGGTTTGTGCCTATAGGCAACGTTGTTGCCGGTGATGTCTGGTGAGGACCTGCCTTACAACAGGCCTACAAGCCCTCAGTCCAGCCTCTCTCAGCCTATTGTGGACAGTCTGAGTACTGATGGAGGGATTCCTGGTGTAACTCGGGCAGTTGTTGTTGCCATCCTGTACCTGTCCCGCAGGTGTGATGTTCGGATGTACCGATCCTGTGCAGGTGCTGTACATGTGGTCTGCCACTGCGAGGACGATCAGCTGTCCGTCCTGTCTCCCTGTAGCGTTGTCTTAGGCATCTCACGATACGGACATTGTGCCCTGGCCACATCTGCAGTCCTCATGCCTCCTTGCAGCATGCCTAAGGCACGTTCACACAGATCAGCATGGACCCTGGGAATCTTTCTTTTGGTGTTTCTCAGAGTCAGTAAAAAGGACTCTTTAGTGTCCTATGTTTTCATAACTGACCTTAATTGCCTTTGTAAGCTGTTAGTGTCTTAATGACCGTTCCACAGGTGCATGTTCGTGAATTGTTTATGGTTCATTGAACAAGCATGGGAAACAGTGTTTAAACCCTTTACAATGAAGATCTGTGAAGTTATTTGGATTTTTACAAATTATCTTTGAAAGACAGGGTCCTGAAAAAGGGACGTTTCTTTTTTTGCTGAGTTTATATTTACATGTTAGTGTGGAGTTTGACTGTACCTGTAAATGTTGCCCCCTGCTGACACTCAGTCATCTGTTCCATCTGCCTCTTCTGCTCCTGGTGAACAACACAACATCCCAGTATTTATCTATTAACACAAAGACACTGGCCAAAAAACAAACAAACAAACTTCAAAAAGCCCAAGAACCTGTCGGTCAATTTCTATCTCTCTACCTCCCTCTCTACCTCCCTCTCTCCTTACCTCTCTCCTTACCTCTCTCTCTCTCTCTACCTCCCTCTCTCCTTACCTCTCTCCTTACCTCTCTCTATCTCTCTACCTCCCTCTCTCCTTACCTCTCTATCTCTCTACCTCCCTCTCTCCTTACCTCTCTCCTTACCTCTCTCTCTCTCTCTACCTCCCTCTCTCCTTACCTCTCTCCTTACCTCTCTCTATCTCTCTACCTCCCTCTCTCCTTACCTCTCTATCTCTCTACCTCCCTCTCTCCTTACCTCTCTCTATCTCTCTACCTCCCTCTCTCCTTACCTCTCTCTATCTCTCTACCTCCCTCTCTCCTTACCTCTCTCTATCTCTCTACCTCCCTCTCTCCTTACCTCTCTCTATCTCTCTACCTCCCTCTCTCCTTACCTCTCTCTATCTCTCTACCTCCCTCTCTCCTTACCTCTCTATCTCTCTACCTCCCCTCTCCTTACCTCTCTATCTCTCTACCTCCCTCTCTCCTTACCTCTCTCTATCTCTCTACCTCCCTCTCTCCTTACCTCTCTCTATCTCTCTACCTCCCTCTCTCCTTACCTCTCTCTATCTCTCTACCCTCCCTCTCTCCTTACCTCTCTCTATCTCTCTACCTCCCTCTCTCCTTACCTCTCTCTATCTCTCTACCTCCCTCTCTCCTTACCTCTCTCTATCTCTACCTCCCTCTCTCCTTACCTCTCTATCTCTCTCCTTACCTCTCTCTATCTCTCTACCTCCCTCTCTACCTCTCTCCTTACCTCTCTCTATCTCTCTACCTCCCTCTCTACCTCCCTCTCTCCTTACCTCTCTCTATCTCTCTACCTCCCTCTCTACCTCTCTCCTTACCTCTTCCTTACCTCTCTATCTCTCTACCTCCCTCTCTAACCTCTCTCCTTACCTCTCTCTATCTCTCTACCTCCCTCTCTACCTCTCTCCTTACCTCTCTCCTTACCTCTCTATCTCTCTACCTCCCTCTCTACCTCCCTCTCTACCTCTCTCCTTACCTCTCTCTATCTCTCTACCTCCCTCTCTACCTCTCTCCTTACCTCTCTATCTCTCTACCTCCCTCTCTACCTCCCTCTCTACCTCCCTCTCTACCTCTCTCCTTACCTCTCTCTATCTCTCTACCTCCCTCTCTACCTCCCTCTCTACCTCTCTCCTTACCTCTCTCTATCTCTCTACCTCCCTCTCTCCTTACCTCTCTCTCTCTCTACCTCCCTCTCTCCTTACCTCTCTCTCTCTATCTCTCTTACCTACCTCCCTCTCTACCTCCCTCTCTCCATCTCTCTACCTCCCTCTCTACCTCTCTCCTTACCTCTCTATCTCCCGCTCTACCTCCCTCTCTACCTCTCTCCTTACCTCTCTCTATCTTCTCTACCTCCCTCTCTACCTCCCTCTCTCTATCTCTCTACCTCCCTCTCTACCTCCCTCTCTACCTCCCTCTTCCTTACCTCTCTCTATCTCTCTACCTCCCTCTCTACCTCCCTCTCTACCTCTTTCTCTACCTCTCTCCTTACCTCTCTATCTCCCGCTCTACCTCCCTCTCTACCTCTCTCCCCTATCTCTCTCTACCTGACTCTCTACCTCTTTCTACCCCCCTCCTTACCTCTCTCTCTACCTCTTTCTCTATCTCTCTCCTTACCTCTCTCTATCTCCCTCTACCTCCCTCTCTCCCTCTCTCCCTTTCTATCTCTACCCGACTCTCTACCTCTCTCTACCCCCCTCCTTACCTCTCTCTACCTCTTTCTCTATCTCTCTCCTTACCTCTCTCTGTCTCCCTCTCTACCTCCCTCTCTCCCTATCTCTCTCTACCTGACTCTCTACCCGCCTCCTTACCTCTTTCTCTATCTCTCTCCTTACCTCTCTCTATCTCCCTCCCTATCTCCCTCTCTACCTCCCTCCCTATCTCTCTCTACCTGACTCTCTACCTCTCTCTACCTCCTTACCTCTCTCTCTATCTCTCTACCTCCCTCAGTACCTGTTGTAGGTGCCCTCCTGATGAGCAGCAGGTTGTTGTAGTTGGTCTGGGTTGAACGGGGGACAGATGGGTCCTGAAGACCTGGGATCTGCTCCTGGAGAGAGGGTGGGGGAGAGAGAAAGATAATGGTCAGATATAGACATAACAGATAAGCAAAATGTAGAAAATGTGCTAATTTTCATGATAACAAAATGCTTTCCTTTCATGACCAAAAAGCATGCACAGGAGATTTGGTTCGGGGTGCAGAAAGAAATGAAATGCCTATCCAAATAAAGGTATGTCTAAGAACAAAAAAGACCCACAGCCAGACAAGTCGTTTCCCTGCTTTGTTATAAAACATGGCCTCCTTCCTTCCCGACCGGTGGGGTCGTAAATAACTGTGTGTGTGTGTGTGTTCCAAGTGGTTCCCAGAGCCAAGGCTATTTGTTTGTGTTGGCCATCTAGACTGTCCCCAATCAGTCGTTCCCACGTGAGCAACTCTTCCCCCATCCCTCCGTTGCTCCCTCCCTCCCTCGCTCCCTCCCTCCCTCCCTCCATTGCTCCCTCCCTCCCCCATCCCTCCCTCCCTCCCCCATCCCTGCATTGCTCCATCCCTCCCTCCATCCCCCATCCCTCCCTCCCTCATCCCTCCCTCCCTTGCTCCCTCCCTCCCTCCCCCATCCCTCCCTCC
>NC_034189.2:12727086-12742086 GCF_002021735.2 Oncorhynchus kisutch | reverse complement strand
GGATGGAATGAAGTTAAGTAGTGTACACTACAGAGGAGGGTGGAATGTAGTGTAGATATATGACGTGTCTTTAAATCACATAATGAAATTACAGTGAATCAATCAATGGTTCCTCGTGGCTAATGCTAACTAGAGCTCCAGCGCTACAGGGGGCTGCCTGCCTGATGTCAGCCCAGCAAGGGGGCTCGATGTGGGGCAGGGGGCTGTAACGTGGCTGGGTATGTGGTGTGAGAAAGGAGAGCTCGAGGGGGGGGGGGGGGGGGGGGGGGGGGGTATGGTGTGTGTGTGTGTGTGTATGTCTTTGCGTGTGTATAGTGTTTTGCATTAGCAGTCTGTCCCAGAGTCTGTGTGTGTGTGTGTCTGTGTGTTCTAGCCAGCTTTGTGTGTGTGTGGTGTGTGTGTGCATGTGTCTGAGCGGAGCATGTGTGTGTGTGTGTGTGTGTGTGTGTGTGTGTGTGTGAGGGGGATGTTAATGAATGTGACGCCTGACCTAGTTCCACACTGCAGACATGACAGGAGCTACCGCCCACCCATCCTTCTCTCTCTCTCTCTCCCCTTTATTCTCTCCCCTTTATTCTCTCTCTCTCTCTCCCCTTTATTCCCGCTCTCCTTTATTCTCTCTCCTTTATTCCCTCTCTCCTTTATTATTTCCTTTATTCTCTCTCCTTTATTCTCTCTCCTTATTCTATCTCTCCTTATTCTCTCTCTCCTTTATTCTCTCTCCTTATTCCCTCTCTCCTTTATTCTCTCTCCTTATTCTCTCTCTCCTTTATTCTCTCTCCTTTATTCTCTCTCCTTTATTCTCTCTCTCCTTTATTCTCTCTCCTTTATTCTCTCTCCTTATTCCCTCTCTCCTTTATTCTCTCTCCTTATTCTCTCTCCTTATTCTCTCTCTCCTTTATTCTCTCTCCTTATTCTATCTCTCCTTATTCTCTCTCTCCTTTATTCTCTCTCTCCTTTATTCTCTCTCCTTATTCTCTCTCCTTTATTCTCTCTCCTTTATTCTCTCTCCTTATTCTCTCTCCTTTATTCTCTCTCTCCTTTATGCTCTCTCTCCTTTATTATCTCTCTCTCCCCTTTATTCTCTCTCCTTATTCTCTCTCTCTCTCCTTATTCTCTCTCTCCTTTATTCTCTCTCCTTTATTCTCTCTCCTTATTCTCTCTCTCCTTTATTCTCTCTCATTATTCTCTCTCTCTTTTATTCTTTCTCCTTTATTCTCTCTCTCCTTTATTCTCTCTCTCTCTCTCCTTTATTCTCTCTCCTTATTCTCTCTCTCCTTTATTCTCTCTCATTATTCTCTCTCTCTTTTATTCTTTCTCCTTTATTCTCTCTCCTTTATTCTCTCGCTCTCTCCTTTATTCTCTCTCTCTCTTTGTGTATATGTCTTCTCTCTCTCTCTCCTTTATTCTCTCTCTCACTCCTTTATTCTCTCTCTCCTTTATTCTCCCTGTCTCTCTCTCTCTCCTTTATTCTCCCCGTCTCTCTCTCTCCTTTATTCTCCCCGTCTCTCTCTCTCCTTTATTCTCTCTCTCTCTCTCCTTTATTCTCTCTCTCTCTCTCCTTTATTCTCTCTCTCTCTCTCCTTTATTCTCTCTCTCCTTTATTCTCCCCGTCTCTCTCTCTCTCCTTTATTCTCCCCGTCTCTCTCTCTCTCCTTTATTCTCTCTCTCTCTCTCCTTTATTCTCTCTCTCTCTCTCTCCTTTATTCTCTCTCTCTCTCCTTTATTCTCTCTCTCTCCTTTATTCTCTCTCTCTCCTTTATTCTCTCTCTCTCCTTATTCTCTCTCTCTCTCCTTTATTCTCTCTCTCTCTCTCTCTCTGTGTGTGTGTGTGTGTGTTGTTTGTATCCAAGGTGATACAAACAAGGGGGCTGAGGTAGAAGAAAGTGGAAGTAGGGAGAGAGAGAGAGAGGGAGGGAGAGAGAGAGAGGTTGGACAGTGTGTCTCCGTATCAGAGTGTACACTGAGTACACAAAACATTAAAAAACCCCTTCCTAATATTTAATTGCTGACTTAAATGGGAATCTGTTAAGCATGAAAAAGCCAGCAGCGTTGCAGTTCTTGAAACACTCAAACCGGTGCACCTGGCACCTTCTACCCTACCCCATTCAAACGAACGTACATCTTTATCTTTAAGAAATATATTTCTTTAACCTGCCTCCTCCCCTTCATCTACACTGATTAAAGTGACATCAATAAGGGATCATAGCTCTCACCTGGATTCACCTGGTTACTACATAGAAGGAGGAGAGAGGAGGAAGAAAGACAGAGGAGAGGAGGAAAGGAGGGGAGGAGAGTATACCAGTAACAGTGGGGGAATTTGAGTGTGTGTGTGTGTGTTAGAGACAGGCAGTGTTTTAAACAGTCCCCGGATAGATTACTGCTTCAAAGCACTGAGAGAGAGACAGAGAGCGAGAGAGAGAGAGACAGAGAGAGAGAGAGACAGAGAGAGAGAGAGAGAGAGACAGAGAGAGAGAGAGAGAGAGAGAGAGAGACAGAGAGCGAGAGAGAGAGACAGAGAGAGAGAGAGAGACAGAGAGAGAGAGAGACAGAGAGAGAGAGAGAGAGAGAGACCTCTGTCTTTCCCTTTTTTTCACTTTCTGGTTTTCAAAGAGGAGAGTGAGAGTTATCCAAATCTGTCTAATTTGAACCTCCCTTTCCCCATTCCCGTTCTCCCATTCCGTTCACCATTCCCTTTCTCATTCCCGTTCTCCATTCCCGTTCTGCATTCCCTTTCCCCATTCCCGTTCTCCATTCCCGTTCTCCATTCCCGTTCACCATTCCCTTCTCATTCCCGTTCTCCATTCCCGTTCTCCATTCCCTTTCCCCATTCCCTTTCTCCATTCCCTTTCCCCATTCCCTTTCCCCATTCCCTTTCCCCATTCCCTTTCCCCATTCCCGTTCTCCATTCCCTTTCCCATTCCCTTTCCCCATTCCCTTTCTCATTCCCGTTCTCCATTCCCTTTCCCCATTCCCTTTCCCCATTCCCTTTCTCCATTCCCTTTCTCCATTCCCGTTCTCCATTCCCTTTCTCCATTCCCGTTCTCCATTCCCTTTCTCCATTCCCTTTCTCCATTCCCTTTCCCCATTCCCTTTCCCATTCCCGTTCTCCATTCCCTTTCTCCATTCCCTTTCCCATTCCCGTTCTCCATTCCCTTTCTCCATTCCCGTTCTCCATTCCCGTTCTCCATTCCCTTTCTCCATTCCCGTTCTCCATTCCCGTTCTCCATTCCCTTCTCCATTCCCTTTCCCCATTCCCTTTCTCCATTCCCTTTCCCCATTCCCGTTCTCCATTCCCTTTCCCCATTCCCTTTCTCATTCCCGTTCTCCATTCCCTTTCTCCATTCCCTTTCTCCATTCCCTTTCCCCATTCCCATTCCCTTTCCCGTTCTCCATTCCCTTTCTTCATTCCCTTTCTCCATTCCCCGTTCTCCATTCCTTTCTCATTCCCGTTCTCCATTCCCTTTCCCCTTTCCCCATTCCCCATTCCCTTTCCCCATTCCCTTTCCCCATTCCCTTTCTCCATTCCCTTTCTCCATTCCCTTTCCCCATTCCCGTTCTCCATTCCCTTTCCCCATTCCCGTTCTCCATTCCCTTTCCCCATTCCCTTTCCCCATTCCCTTTCCCCATTCCCTTTCCCCATTCCCGTTCTCCATTCCCGTTCTCCATTCCCTTTCTCATTCCCTTTCTCCATTCCCTTTCTCAATCCCGTTCTCCATTCCCTTTCTCATTCCCGTTCTCCATTCCCTTTCTCCATTCCCTTTCCCCATTCCCGTTCTCCATTCCCTTTCCCCATTCCCTTCCCCATTCCCTTTCCCCATTCCCTTTCTCCATTCCCTTTCCCCATTCCTTTCCCCATTCCCTTTCTCCATTCCCTTTCCCCATTCCCGTTCTCCATTCCCTTTCCCATTCCCTTTCTCATTCCCGTTCTCCAATCCCTTTCCCCATTCCCTTTCTCCAACCAAGCCTGACTGGCTCTTACCCTTCCTCTCTGTTTCTCTCTCTCTCCCTCCCCTCTTCCTCTCTTTTTCTCTCCCCCTCTATGCCAGTCCAATGCCAGGGCATCCTGCCAGCTCGTTGGTGTGTGTGTGTGAGTGTATGTGTGTGTGTGTGGTGTGGGGGGGGGGGGGGGGGGGGGGGCGGCATGTCTGTGTTTGCCCATATTGCCAGTCTGTAACCACTGGTGCAGTATGCCACAGTCACAACCATCCTGCCAGTTTCTCTCTCTGTCCTAGTCACAAACACACACACACTGTGTCAGTCTACACACACACTGTGTCAGTCTACACACACCCTGTGTCAGTTTACACACACGCTGTGACAGTCTACACACACACTGTGTCAGTCTACACACACACTGTGTCAGTCACACACATTGTGTCAGTCTACACACACACTGTGTCGGTCTACACACACACTGTGTCGGTCTACACACACACTGTGTCAGTCTACACACACACTGTGTCGGTCTACACACACACTGTGTCGGTCTACACACACACTGTGACAGTCTACACACACACTGTGACAGTCTACACACACACTGTGTCGGTCTACACACACACTGTGACAGTCTACACACGCACTGTGACAGTCTACACACACACTGTGTCAGTCTACACACACACTGTGACAGTCTACACACACACTGTGTCGGTCTACACACACACTGTGTCGGTCTACACACACACTGTGACAGTCTACACACACACTGTGACAGTCTACACACACACTGTGTCGGTCTACACACACCACTGTGTCAGTCTACACACACACTGTGTCAGTCTACACACACACAGTCTAACCCTAACCCTAACCCTAACACTAGCTCCTAAACCTAGCTCCGAACTCTAAACATAACCCTAGCTCTTAACCCTAGCTCCTAACCCTAGCTTCTAATTCTAAACCTAACTCTAGCTCCAAAAACACTCAATCTAACCATAGCTCCTAACGCTACACCTAACCCTAGCTCCTAACTCTAAACATAACCCTAGCTCTTAACCCTAGCTCCTAACCCTAGCTCCTAACTCTGAACCTAACTCTAGCTCAAAAAACACTCAACCTGACCATAGCTCCTAACCCTATACCTACACCTAACCCTAGCTACAAACCCTAGCTCCTAACTCTAAACATAACCCTAGCTCTTAACCCTAGCTCCTAACTCTAAACCTAACCCTAGTTTATAACCCTAACCCAAAAATAAACCCTAGCTCCTAACCCTAAACCTAACCCTACACCTAACTCTAGCTCCTAACACTAAACCTAAGCCTAGTTCCTAGCTCTAAACCTAACCCTAAACCTACCTCTAGCTCCTAACCCTAAACCTAACTCTAGCTTGTAACACTAAACCCAACACTAGTTTATAACCCTAACCCTAAAACTAACCCTAGCTCCTAACACTAAACCTAACCATAAACCTAACCCTAAACCGAACCCTAAACCTAACCCTAGCTCCTAACTCTAAACCTAACCCTAAACCTAACTCTTGCTTCTAACACTAAACATAACACTAAACCTAACCCTAGCTCCTAACCCAAAAACAAACACTGGCTCCTAACCCTAGCCCCTAACACTAAACCTAACCCTAGCTCCTAAACCTAACCTAACCCTAGCTCTTAATCCAAAAACAAACCCTAGGTCCTAACACTAAACCTAACACTAACCCTAAAACTAACCCTAGCTCCTAACTCTAAACCTAACACTAAACCTAACACTAGTTTATAACCCAAACCCTAAAACTAGCCCTAGCTCTGAACCCTAAGCCTAACTCTCGCTCCTAACACTAAACCTAACCCTAGTTCCTAACCCTAACCCTAGCTCTTAACACTAAACCAAACCCTAGCTCCTAACCCTAAACCTAACTCTAGCTCCTAACCCTAAACCTAACCCTAGCACCTAAACCTAGCTCCTAACCCTAAATCTGACCCTAGCACCTAACCCTAAAACTAATCCGAGCTCCTAACCCTAAACCGAACCCTAGCTCCTAACCCTAAAACGAACCCTAGCTCTTAACCCTAGCACCTAACCCTAACCCTAACCCTAACCCTAACCCTGGTTCCTAACCCTCACTCCTAACCCTAAACCTAATACTAAATCTTAACCCTAAACCTAACCCTAGCTCCTAACCCTAAACCTTAGCACCTAACCCTAAACCTAACCCTAGCTCTTAAACCTAAACCTAACCCTAGCACCTAACCCTAGCACCTAACCCTAAACCTAACCCTAACCCTGGTTCCTAACCCTCACTCCTAACCCTAAACCTAACCCTAAACCTAACCCTAGCACCTAATCCTAAACCTAACCCAAGCTCTTAACCCTAAACCTAACCCTGGCTCCTAACCCTGAACCTAACTCTTAACCCTAAACCTAACCCTAGCACCTGAACCTAACCCTAGCTCCTAACCCTAAATCTGACTCTAGCACCTAACCCTAAAACTAATCCGAGCTCCTAACCCTAAACCGAACCCTAGCTCCTAACCCTAAAACAAACCCTAGCTCTTAACCCTAGCTCTTAACCCTAAACCTAACCCTAGCTCCTAACCCTAAACCTAACCCTAGCACCTAACCCTAAACCTAACCCTAAACCTAACCCTAAACCTAACCCTGGTTCCTAACCCTCACTCCTAACCCTAGCTCCAAACCCTAAACCTAACCCTAAACCTAACACCTACTCTTAACCCTCGCTCCTAACCCTCGCTCCTAACCCTCACTCCTAACCCTCACTCCCAACCCTAGGTCTTAACCCTAAACCTAACCCTGGCTCCTAATCCTAAACTTAGCTCTAGCCCCGAACACCAAACCTAACCCAAGCCCTTAACCCTAAACCTAACCCTAAACCTAACCCTAGCTCTTAACCCTAACCCTAACCCTAGCTCGTAACCCTAAACCTAACCCTAGCTCCTAACCCTAAACCTATACATAGCTCTTAACCCTAATCCTAACCCAAGCTCTTAACCCTAAACCTAACCCTAGCACCTAAACCTAACCCTAGCTCCTAACCCTAAATCTGACCCTAGCACCTAACCCTAAAACTAATCCGAGCTCCTAACCCTAAACCGAACCCTAGCTCCTAACCCTAAAACGAACCCTAGCTCTTAACCCTAGCACCTAACCCTAGCTCCTAACCCTAAACCTTAGCACCTAACCCTAAACCTAACCCTAGCTCTTAACCCTAAACCTAACCCTAGCACCTAACCCTAGCACCTAACCCTAAACCTAACCCTAACCCTGGTTCCTAACCCTCACTCCTAACCCTAAACCTAACCCTAGCACCTAATCCTAAACCTAACCCAAGCTCTTAACCCTAAACCTAACCCTAGCACCTGAACCTAACCCTAGCTCCTAACCCTAAATCTGACTCTAGCACCTAACCCTAAAACTAATCCGAGCTCCTAACCCTAAACCGAACCCTAGCTCCTAACCCTAAAACGAACCCTAGCTCTTAACCCTAGCACCTAACCCTAAACCTAACCCTCACTCCTAACCCTAAACCTAATACTAGCTCTTAACCCTAAACCTAACCCTAGCTCCTAACCCTAGCACCTAACCCTAAACATAACCCTAAACCTAACCCTGGTTCCTAACTCTCACTCCTAACCCTAACCCTAATCCTAAACCTAACCCAAGCTCTTAACCCTAAACCTAACCCTGGTTCCTAACCCTCACTCCTAACCCTAGCTCCTAACCCTAAACCTAACCCTAAACCTAACACCTACTCTTAACCCTCGCTCCTAACCCTCACTCCTAACCTTCACTCCCAACCCTAGGTCTTAACCCTAAACCTAACCCTAAACCTAACCCTGGCTCCTAATCCTAAACTTAGCTCTAGCCCCGAACACCAAACCTAACCCAAGCTCCTAACCCTAAACCTAACCCTAAACCTAACCCTAGCTCTTAACCCTAACCCTAGCTCCTAACCCTAAACCTATACACAGCTCTTAACCCTAAGCCTAACCCAAGCTCTTAACCCTAAACCTAACCCTAGCACCTAAACCTAACCCTAGCTCCGAACCCTAAATCTGACCATAGCACCTAACCCTAAAACTAATCCGAGCTCCTAACCCTAAACCGAACCCTAGCTCCTAACCCTTAAAAACGAACCCTAGCTCTTAACCCTAGCACCTAACCCTAAACCTAACCCTCACTCCTAACCCTAAACCTAACCCTGGCTCCTAACCCTGAACCTAACCCTGGTTCCTAACCCTCACTCCTAACCCTAGCTCCTAACCCTAAACCTAACCCTAAACCTAACCCTAGCACCTAATCCTAAACCTAACCCAAGCTCCTAACCCTGAACCTAACCCTGGCTCCTAACCCTTAAAAACGAACCCTAGCTCTTAACCCTAGCACCTAACCCTAAACCTAACCCTAAACCTAACCCTGGCTCCTAACCCTGAACCTAACCCTGGTTCCTAACCCTCACTCCTAACCCTAGCTCCTAACCCTAAACCTAACCCTAAACCTAACCCTAGCACCTAATCCTAAACCTAACCCTGGCTCCTAACCCTGAACCTAACCCTGGTTCCTAACCCTCACTCCTAACCCTAAAACCTAACCCTAAACCTAACACCTGCTCTTAACACTCACTCCTAACCCTCACTCCTAACCCTCACTCCTAACCCTAGGTCTTAACCCTAAACCTAACCTTAAACCTAACCCTGGCTCCTAATCCTAAACTTAGCTCTAGCCCCGAACACCAAACCTAACCCAAACTCTAACCCTAAACCTAACCCTAAACCTAACCCTAGCTCTTAACCCTAACCGTAACTCTTAACCCTAAACCTAACCCTAGCTCCTAACCCTAGGTCTTAACCCTAAACCTAACCCTGGCTCCTAATCCTAAACTTAGCTCTAGCCCCGAACACCAAACCTAACCCAAGCTCCTAACCCTAAACCTAACCCTAGCACCTAATCCTAAACCTAACCCAAGCTCTTAAAACCTAAACCTAACCCTAGCTCCTACCCTGAACCTAACCTTAGTTCCTAACCCTCACTCCTACCCTAAACCTAACCATAGCTCCTAACCCTAGCTCTTAGCCCTAACCCTAGCTCTTAGCCCTAAACCTAACACTAGCTCTTAAACCCTAACCCTAACCCTAACCCTAAACCTAACCCTAGCACCTAACCCTAAACCTAAACCTAGCTCTTAACCCTAAACCTAACCCTAGCACCTAACCCTAGCACCTAATCCTAAACCTAACCCTGGTTCCTAACCCTCACTCCTAACCCTAAACCTAACCTAATCCTAAACCTAACCCAAGCTCTTAACCCTAAACCTAACGCTAGCTCCTAACCCTGAACCTAACCTTGCTTCCTAACCCTCACATCCTAACCCTAGCTCCTAACCCTAGCTCTTAACCCTAAACCCTAACCCTAGCTCTTAACCCTAACCCTAACCTGCTCTTAACCCTCGCTCCTAACCCTCACTCCTAACCCTAGCTCGTAACCCTAGCTCTTAAACCCTAAACCTAACCCTAGCACCTAACCCTAGCACCTAACCCTAAACCTAAACCTAACCCTAAACCTAACCCTAAACCTAACACCTGCTCTTAACCCTCGCTCCTAACCCTCACTCCTAACCCTAGCTCCTAACCCTAGCTCTTAACCCTAACCCTAACCCTAGCTCTTAACCCTAAACCTAACCCTCACTCCTAACCCTAAACCTAACACTAGCTCTTAACTCTAGACCTAACCCTAAACCTAACCCTGGCTCCTAACCCTAAACTTAGCTCTAGCCCCTAACACCAACCTAACCCAAGCTCCTAACTCTAAACCTAACCCTAGCTCCTAACCCTAAAATGAACCATAGCTCTTAACCCTAATCCTAAACCTAGCTCCTAACCATAGCTCCTAACCCTAAACCTAACCCTTAACACTAAACCTAAC
This sequence comes from Oncorhynchus kisutch, assembly GCF_002021735.2. Classification (NCBI taxonomy): domain Eukaryota; kingdom Metazoa; phylum Chordata; class Actinopteri; order Salmoniformes; family Salmonidae; genus Oncorhynchus; species Oncorhynchus kisutch. The sequence continues at coordinate 12,732,201 of NC_034189.2, read as the reverse complement.
CCTAGCTCCTAACCCTGAAACTAACCCTGGTTACTAACCCTCTTTCCTAACCCTGAAACCTAACCCTGGTTCCTAACCATCACTCCTAACCCTAAACCTAATACTAGCTCTTAACCCTAAACCTAACCCTAGCTGCTAACCCTGAACCTAACCCTGGTTCCTAAGCGTTACTCCTAACCCTAACCCTAGCACCTAACCCTGGTTCATAACCAGTGCTTCTACACCTGCATTGCTTGCTGTTTGGGGTTTTAGGCTGGGTTTCTGTACAGCACTTTGAGATATCAGCTGATGTACGAAGGGCTATATAAATACATTTGATTTGATTTGATTTGATAACCCTCACTCCTAACCCTAGCTCCTAACACTAAACCTAGCTCTAGCCCCTAACACCAAACCTAACCCAAACTCCTAACTCTAAACCTAACCCTAGCTCCTAACCCTAAAACTAACCATAGCTCTTAACCCTAATCCTAAACCTGGCTCCTAACACTAAACCTAACCCTAGCTCGTAACCCTGAACCTAACCCTGGTTCCTAACCCTCACTCCTAACCCTAACCCTAGCTCCTAACCCTGAACCTAATCCTGGTTCCTAACCCTCACTGCTAACCCTAAATCTAACCCTAGCTCCTAACCCTAAAACTAATCCTAGCTCCTAACCCTAAACCTAACCCTAGCTCCTAACCCTACAGCTAACCCTAGCTCTTAACCCTAGCACCTAACCCTGGTTCCTAATCCTCACTCCTAACCCTAAACCTAACCCTAGCTCCTAACCCTAGCTCCTAACCCTAAACCTAACACTAGCTCTTAACCCTAACCCTAGCTCGTAACCCTAAAACTAACCCTAGCTCTTAACCCTAAACCTAACCCTAGCTCCTAACCCTAAACCTAACCCTAAACCTAACCCTGGCTCCTAACCCTAGCTCTTAACCCTAAACCTAACCCTAGCTCTTAACCCTAGCACCTAACCCTAAAACTAACCATAGCTCTTAACCCTAGCATCTAACCCTAAAACTAACCCTAGCTCTTAACCCTAAACCTAGCTCTTAACCCTAGCACCTAACCCTGGCTCCTAACCCTAAAACTAACCCTAGCTCTTAACCCTAAACCTAACTCTTAACCCTAGCACCTAACCCTAAACCTAACTCTTAACCCTAGCACCTAACCCTAAACCTAACCCTAAAACTAACCCTAGCTCTTAAACCTAAAGCTAACCCTAGCTGCTAACCCTAAACCTAACCCTAGCTCCTAACCCTAAAACTAACCCTAGCTCTTAAACCTAAATCTAACCCTAGCTTCTAACCCTAAACCTAGCTCCTAACCCTAGCTCCTAACCCTAGCTCCTAACCCTTAATGCATTTCTAACCCTAAACCTAGCTCCTAACCCTAGCTCCTAACCCTAGCTCCTAACCCTTAATGCATTTCTAACCCTAAACCTAGCTCCTAACCCTAGCTCCTAACCCTTAATGCATTTCTAACTCTAACCCTAGCTCCTAACCCTAGCTCCTAACCCTTAATGCATTTCTAACCCTAAACCTAGCTCCTAACCCTAGCTCCTAACCCTAGCTCCTAACTCTTGATGTATTTCTAACCCTAAACTCCCTAGAAATAACCTTTGACCTCCTGGGAACCAACAAAAGGACCCCAGTTGGTCAAATCTTTGTTTGTTTACTGTTCTTGAGGGGACTTCTGCTCCCAAGAATAGTTAAACACATCCACCAAGGTCAACTGGTCTACAACAGCAATACAACATCACTAGCAGCACTACTATACATCAGACAGACAACATAACATACATTCACTATCTATTTGTCTATATGTCCGTCTATCTATCAGTGTGTGTGTGTGTGTGTGTGTGTGTGTGTGTGTGTGTGTGTGTGTGTGTGTGTGTGTGTGTGTCTGGTAGCTGGACAGTTGTGTATTCCCACCGACAGAGACCAGACTATGTCAGTATGCATTAATCAACTCTCTCTCCCTTTCTTTCTCTCTCTCTCTCTCTCTCCCCTCTCCCCTCTCTCTCTCCCTCTCTCTCTCCTCCTTCTCTCCCTCCCTCCCCCCCCTCTCTCTCTCTCCCTCTCTCTCTCCTCCTTCTCTCCCTCTCCCCCCTCTCCCTCTCTCTCCCCCTCTCTCTCCCCTCCTTCTCTCCCTCTGTCTCCCCCCTCTCCCTCTCTCTCTCCCCTCTCCCTCTCTCTCCCTTTCTCTCTCTCTCTCTCCCCTCTCTCTCTCCCCCCCTCTCTCTCCCTCTCTGAAAGAGCAGTAATAGCATTATGTTCTGTAAGAGCCAAACCGTGTGTGTGTTACAGTTGGAGCATCAGACTTATTCCCTCTGACAGCAGGCTTCCTGGAAGCTCTCCAGATCACACTGAGGAGAGAAGAGAGAGAGAGGAAGAGAGGGGGTGGGGGAGATGGAGGAAGAGAGAGTGGGGGAGATGGAGGATGCTAAGAGAGTGAGGGAGAGAAAGAAGGAAGAGAAGACTAGAAGAGAAATGGAAAGATGGAGAAGAGAGGTTGGTTCATGAAAGAAAGGTGGCTGGAGAGAAGGGTGCCGATAGTGAGAGGGGAGAGAAGAGGGATAGAGAGAGTGGGGGGACAGAGAGAGAGAGAGGAGAGGATAGAGGGAGTGGGGGGACAGAGAGAGAGGGAGAAGATGATAGAGGGAGTGGGGGGACAGAGAGAGAGCTAGAAGAGGATACAGGGAGTGGGGGGACAGAGAGAGAGTGGGAGACAGAGAGAGAGGGAGGAGAGGATAGAGGGAGTGGGGGGACAGAGAGAGAGGGAGGAGAGGATAGAGGGAGTAGAGGGGACAGAGAGAGAGGGAGGAGAGGGTAGAGGGAGTGGGGGGACAGAGAGAGAGGGAGGAGAGGGTAGAGGGAGTGGGGGGACAGAGAGAGAGGGAGGAGAGGATAGAGGGAGTGAGGGGACAAAGAGAGAGAGAGAGAGAGAGTGGAGAGAATAGAGGGATAGAGAGAGTGGGGGGACAGAGAGAGAGGGAGGAGAGGAAAGAAGGAGTGGGGGGACAGAGAGAGAGGGAGGAGAGGATAGAGGGATAGCGAGAGTGAGGGGACAGAGAGAGAGAGAGAGAGAGAGGAGAGGATAGAGGGATAGAGAGAGAGAGTGAGGGGACAGAGAGAGAGAGGGGGGGGGCGTAGAGGGATAGAGAGAGAGAGAGAGAGAGAGAGAGAGAGAGAGAGAGAGAGAGAGAGAGAGAGAGGGGGGGAGAGGATAGAGGGTTAGAGAGAGTGAGGGGACAGAGAGAGGGAGAGAGGGAGGAGAGGATAGAGGGATAGAGAGAGAGAGAGAGAGAGAGAGAGAGAGAGAGAGAGAGAGAGAGACAGAGGGAGGAGAGGAGAGGATAGAGGGATAGAGAGAGTGAGGAGACAGAGATAGAGAGAGAGAGAGAGAGAGAGAGAGGGGAGAGGATAGAGGGTTAGAGAGAGAGTGAGGGGACAGAGAGAGGGAGAGAGGAAGGAGAGGATAGAGGGATAGAGAGAGAGAGAGAGAGAGAGAGAGAGAGAGAGAGAGAGAGAGAGGGAGGAGAGGATAGAGGGATAGAGAGAGTGAGGAGACAGAGATAGAGAGAGAGAGGGGGAGAGAGAGAGAGAGATAGGAACAAGAGGATAGAGGGATAGAAGGAGTGAGGGGACAGAGAGAGACAGAGAGAGGGAGGAGAGGATAGAGGGATAGAGAGAGTGAGGAGACAGAGATAGAGAGAGAGAGAGGGAGAGAGAGAGAGAGAGAGATAGGAACAAGAGGATAGAGGGATAGAAGGAGTGTGGGGACAGAGAGAGACAGAGAGAGGGAGGAGAGGATAGAGGGATAGAGAGAGTGAGGAGACAGAGATAGAGAGAGAGAGAGGGGGAGAGAGAGGGAGAGAAGGAGGGGAGAGGATAGAGGGAGGTGTAATAATGTATAGGTCTATAATGACTGGGGGACAGACTAACCACTGCTGACTAACCACACACACACACACACACACACACACACACACACACACACACACACACACACACACACACACACACACACACACACTGTTCTCTCTCTGTAATGACTTGTCTAAATTGAGTATAAATAATGAATAGGTCTTCCTCTAATAGCTTCACACTGGAACAACAAGGACTGAGTGCCTCTACACACACTTACACACAACGCAGCACGACACACAGTCCCAAGAGAGAGAGAGAGAGAGAGAGAGAGAGAGAGAGAGAGAGAGTGTGTGTGTGTGTTTACAGTAACAGTCGAAAGTTTAGACACACCAACTCATTCAAGGGTTTTTCTTTATTTTTACTATATTCTACATTGTAGAATAATAGTGAAGACATCAAAACTATGAAATAACACAGTATGGAATCATGTAGTAACCAAAAAAGTGTTAAACAAATCAAATATATTTTAGATTCTTCAAAGAAGCCACCCCTTGCCTTGATGACAGCTTTGCACACTCTTGGCATTCTCTCAACCAGCTTCATGAGGATTGCTTTTCCAACAGTCTTGAAGGAGTTCCCAGATATGCTAAGCACTTGTTGGCTGCTATTCCTTCACTCTGCTGTCCAACTCATCCCAAACAATCTCAATTGGTTTGAGGTCGGGTGATTGTGGAGGCCAGGTTATCTGATGCAGCACTCCATCACTCTCCTTCTTGGTCAAATAGCTCTTACACAGCCTGGAGGCGTATTGCTGCAGAATGCTGTGGTAGCCATGCTGTTTTTTTGTGCCTTGAATTCTAAATAAATCACTGACAGTGTCACCAGCAAAGCACCTCCACACCATCACACCTCCTCCTCCGTGCTTCACGGTGGGAACCACACACGCGGAGATCATCCGTTCACCTACTCTGCGTCTCACAAAGACACCAGTTGGAAGCAAAAATCTCAAACTTGGATACATCAGACCAAAACGGTCTAATGTCCATTACTCCTGCTTCTTGGCCCAAGCAAGTCTCTTCTTATTATTGGTGTCCTTAAGTAGTGATTTCTTGCAGCAATTCCACCATGAAGGCCTGATTCAAGCAGTCTCCTCTGAGCAGTTGATGTTGAGATGCGTCTGTTACTTAAAACTTGTTAGGGATAGGGGGCAGCATTTTCACTTTGGATGAATTGCGTGCCCATAGTGAACTG
>NC_034189.2:12717086-12722086 GCF_002021735.2 Oncorhynchus kisutch | reverse complement strand
AAAGGAGACAGGGAAGAAAAGGCGGGAGAGCTGAAAGGAAGGAGGTGGAGATGGAGGTGGAGATGGAGGGAGAGGATGGGGAGATGGAGGTGGAGATGGAGGGAGAGGATGGGGAGATGGATGGAAGGAAAAAGGTAGAGATGGATGGACTGAATGGTGGGAGAGAGGGAGGGAAGAAGGGAGAAATAGAAAGAGGGAGAGAAGGAGGGAAAAGGGGGAGGAAGAGATGGAGGGAAAAGGGGGAGGGGGAGATGTAGGGAAAAGGGGGAGGGAGAGAAGGGAGAAATAGAAAGAGGGAGAGAAGGAGGGAAAAGGGGGAGGAAGAGATGGAGGGAAAAGGGGGAGGGAGAGAAGGAGGGAAAAGGGGGAGGGAGAGAAGGAGGGAAAGGGTGAGGGAGAGATGGAGGGAAAAGGGGGAGGGAGAGATGGAGGGAAAAGGGGGAGGGAGAGATGGAGGGAAAAGGGGGAGGGAGAGATGGAGGGAAAAGGGGGAGGGAGAGATGGAAGGAAAAGGGGGAGGGGGAGATGGAGGGAAAGGGGGAGGGAGAGATGGAGGGAAAGGGGGAGGGAGAGATGGAAGGAGGAGGGGGGGAGAGATGGAGGGAAAAGGGGGAGGGAGAGAAGGGAGAAATAGAAAGAGGGAGAGAAGGAGGGAAAAGGGGGAGGAAGAGATGGAAGGAGGAGGGGGGGAGAGATGGAGGGAAAAGGGGGAGGGAGAGATGGAAGGAAAAGGGGGAGGGAGAGAAGGGAGAAATAGAAAGAGGGAGAGAAGGAGGGAAAAGGGGGAGGAAGAGATGGAAGGAGGAGGGGGGAAGAGATGGAGGGAAAAGGGGGAGGGAGAGAAGGAGGAAAAAGGGGGAGGGAGAGATGGAAGGAGGAGGGGGGAGGAGGATGATGGAAAGGAATAGAAAAACAAACCCACACAAGTAAAATAAACCACTCTGGTTAAAGTATGATTCAGCACCAACAGAAACACTGTGTGTGTGTGTGTGTGTGTGTGTGTGTGTGTGTGTGTGGTGTGCTTGTGTGTGTGAGAACATCCATTACACCAGGCTGCCTCTATTTGTTCTGCACCAAGGCTCTCGGCCGACAGCACACACACACACACACACACACACACACACACACACACACACACACACACACACACACACACACACACACACACACACACACACACACACACACACACACACACACACACACACACACACACACACAGCTGTTTGTATCTCCATATCTGTATTTCACTAACAGGACATTACAGGACATTATTCAATGTAAAATAAAAAAAAATATGGCTATAAACTACATTGTGAAACAGAAAGATCTTTATCTTCTGGGAATTAATATTTAAATGTTTCTCTGACATATATGACCCTGTTATAGATCCGTCTCCCCTTACAGCCCTTTTTGGAGTACTGCCCATGGGTACCCCCCTATCAAGAGTCCAGTTGGACACTGTTGCTTATACAACTCTTTTAGCTAGACGGCTAATACCACAGAACTGGAAGATGGCAGCTCCCCCATCTTATAAATATTGGGTGAGAGATGTGTTGTGCTCTCTGGAATGAGAAAAAACATCAATTCAATTCACGTGGGAACCCCAAACTGTTTCATGAGGCTTGGGCTCCATTCTAGTCTTACGTTAAACAGTCCATCCTCTGATGTCATTCATATTAAAACACAAATACCCCCCCCCCTGTGACTTAAGGGTTGGATGAGCATTTCTTTCATTTCGTATTTTTTTGTTGTTGGGGGCATTAAGGTTGATGACGCGCCTATTGATTCTTATTGAATGTGACCTGCGGATGCCTTGTTCATCTTGCCCTGTCAGAGACTAAAATGTGACCTGCGGATGCCTTGTTCATCTTGCCCTGTCAGAGACTAAAATGTGACCTGCGGATGCCTTGTTCATCTTGCCCTGTCAGAGACTAAAATGTGACCTGCGGATGCCTTGTTCATCTTGCCCTGTCAGAGACTAAAATGTGACCTGCGGATGCCTTGTTCATCTTGCCCTGTCAGAGACTAAAATGTGACCTGCGGATGCCTTGTTCATCTTGCCCTGTCAGAGACTAAAATGTGACCTGCGGATGCCTTGTTCATCTTGCCCTGTCAGAGACTAAAATGTGACCTGCGGATGCCTTGTTCATCTTGCCCTGTCAGAGACTAAAATGTGACCTGCGGATGCCTTGTTCATCTTGCCCTGTCAGAGACTAAAATGTGACCTGCGGATGCCTTGTTCATCTTGCCCTGTCAGAGACTAAAATGTGACCTGCGGATGCCTTGTTCATCTTGCCCTGTCAGAGACTAAAATGTGACCTGCGGATGCCTTGTTCATCTTGCCCTGTCAGAGACTAAAATGTGACCTGCGGATGCCTTGTTCATCTTGCCCTGTCAGAGACTAAAATGTGACCTGCGGATGCCTTGTTCATCTTGCCCTGTCAGAGACTAAAATGTGACCTGCGGATGCCTTGTTCATCTTGCCCTGTCAGAGACTAAAATGTGACCTGCGGATGCCTTGTTCATCTTGCCCTGTCAGAGACTAAAATGTGACCTGCGGATGCCTTGTTCATCTTGCCCTGTCAGAGACTAAAATGTGACCTGCGGATGCCTTGTTCATCTTGCCCTGTCAGAGACTAAAATGTGAGCTTGTTTTGCCCTGTTTTATTATTTTGTCTTACACTTACATAAAAAAAGTATATTTGTAATTTTGTTTGTTTTTAAAGCCTTGTGACCTTTATTTTGGGTCCAGTGGATGGTCGGTCTGTGGCCATGACTCTCTGTGAGTGGTTGCATTTCTCCACCCTTATCCCTCGACTGTTTACAGGAACAATGGTAAGGTGTTTGCTCTGTCCCTGTACTATAGATTGCCCTTTAACCTCTGTAGCCTCCTGCCCAGTGTGTTAACTTGTCTAAAGTAGAGTATCTTTATAGCTATTCTTTTATATTTGTATTATTTATATTATTATTATATATTATGTGTATTGTTTTGTGTTGTTTTGTGTTGTTTTGTGTTGTTTTGTGTTGTCTTGTGTTGTTTTGTGTTGTTTTGTGTTGTCTTGTGTTGTTTTGTGTTGTTTTGTGTTGTCTTGTGTTGTCTTGTGTTGTTTTGTGTTGTTTTGTGTTGTTTTGTGTTGTCTTGTGTTGTTTTGTGTTGTTTTGTGTTGTCTTGTGTTGTTTTGTGTTGTTTTGTGTTGTCTTGTGTTGTTTTGTGTTGTTTTGTGTTGTTTTGTGTTGTTTTGTGTTGTCTTGTGTTGTTTTGTGTTGTTTTGTGTTGTTTTGTGTTGTTTTGTGTTGTCTTGTGTTGTTTTGTGTTGTCTTGTGTTGTCTTGTGTTGTTTTGTGTTGTTTTGTGTATTGTTTTGTGTTGTTTTGTGTTGTTTTGTGTTGTTCTGTGTTGTTTTGTGTTGTTTTGTGTTGTTTTGTGTTGTTTTGTGTTGTCTTGTGTTGTTTTGTGTTGTCTTGTGTTGTCTTGTGTTGTTTGTGTTGTCTTGTGTTGTCTTGTGTTGTCTTGTGTTGTCTTGGTTGTTTTGTGTTGTTTTGTGTTGTTTTGTGTTGTCTTGTGTTGTCTTGTGTTGTTTTGTGTTGTTTTGTGTTGTCTTGTTGTTGTTTTGTGTTGTTTTGTGTTGTTTTGTGTTGTTTTGTATTGTTTTGTGTTGTTTTGTATTGTTTTGTGTTGTTTTGTGTTGTCTTGTGTTGTTTTGTGTTGTTTTGTGTTGTTTTGTGTTGTTTTGTATTGTTTTGTGTTGTTTTGTGTTGTTTTGTGTTGTTTTGTGTTGTCTTGTGTTGTCTTGTGTTGTTTGTGTTGTTTTGTGTTGTTTTGTGTTGTTTTGTGTTGTCTTGTGTTGTTTTGTGTTGTCTTGTGTTGTTTTGTGTTGTCTTGTGTTGTCTTGTGTTGTCTTGTTGTTGTTTGTGTGTTTTGTGTATTGTTTTGTGTTGTTTGTGTTGTCTTGTGGTTGTCTTGTGTTGTTTTGTGTTGTCTTGTGTTGTCTTGTGTTGTTTTGTATTGTTTTGTGTTGTCTTGTGTTGTTTTGTGTTGTCTTGTGTTGTCTTGTGTTGTTTTGTATTGTTTTGTGTTGTTTTGTGTTGTTTTGTGTTGTTTTGTGTTGTTTTGTGTTGTCTTGTGTTGTTTTGTGTGTTTTGTGTTGTCTTGTGTTGTTTTGTGTTGTTTTGTGTTGTTTTGTGTTGTTTTGTGTTGTTTTGTATTGTTTTGTGTTGTTTTGTGTTGTCTTGTGTTGTCTTGTGTTGTCTTGTGTTGTTTTGTGTTGTCTTGTGTTGTTTTGTGTTGTTTTGTGTTGTTTTGTGTTGTTTTGTATTGTTTTGTGTTGTTTGTGTTGTTTTGTATTGTTTTGTGTTGTTTTGTGTTGTTTTGTGTTGTTTGTGTTGTCTTGTGTTGTCTTGTGTTGTTTTGTGTTGTTTTGTGTTGTTTTGTGTTGTCTTGTGTTGTCTTGTGTTGTTTTGTGTTGTCTTGTGTTGTTTTGTGTTGTCTTGTGTTGTCTTGTGTTGTCTTGTGTTGTTTTGTGTTGTTTTGTGTATTGTTTTGTGTTGTTTTGTGTTGTCTTGTGTTGTCTTGTGTTGTCTTGTGTTGTTTTGTGTTGTCTTGTGTTGTTTTGTGTTGTTTTGTGTTGTTTTGTGTTGTTTGTGTTGTCTTGTGTTGTTTTGTGTTGTTTTGTGTTGTTTGTGTTGTTTTGTGTTGTCTTGTGTTGTCTTGTGTTGTCTTGTGTTGTTTTGTGTTGTTTTGTGTTGTTTTGTGTTGTTTTGTGTTGTCTTGTGTTGTCTTGTGTTGTCTTGTGTTGTTTTGTGTTGTTTTGTGTTGTCTTGTGTTGTTTTGTATTGTTTTGTGTTGTCTTGTGTTGTTTTGTGTTGTTTTGTATTGTTTTGTGTTGTTTTGTATTGTTTTGTGTTGTTTTGTGTTGTTTTGTATTGTTTTGTGTTGTTTTGTGTTGTTTTGTGTTGTCTTGGTGTTGTTTTGTGTTGTTTTGTGTTGTTTTGTGTTGT
>NC_034189.2:12672086-12714586 GCF_002021735.2 Oncorhynchus kisutch | reverse complement strand
GAGAAGCCTGTAATTTTCATCATAGGTACACTTCAACTATGACAGACAAAATGAGCTCTTTGGTCTTGGCCATAGTGGAGTTTGGAGTGTGACTGTTTGAGGTTGTGGACAGGTGTCTTTTATACTGATAACAAGTTCAAACAGGTGCCATTAATACAGGTAACGAGTGGAGGACAGAGGAGCCTCTTAAAGAAGAAGTTACAGGTCTGTGAGAGCCAGAAATCTTGCTTGTTTGTAGGTGACCAAATACTTATTTTCCACCATAATTTGCAAATAAATAAATAAAAAATCCTACAATGTGATTTTCTGGATTTTTTTTCTCCTTTTGTAGTAGTAGTAGTAGTAAAGCTATAGTAGTAGTAGTAGTAGTAGCTATAGTAGTAGTAGTAGTAGCTATAGTAGTAGTAGTAGTAGTAGTAGTTGTTGTAGTAGTAGTAGCTATAGTAGTAGTAGAAGCTGTAGTAGTAGCTATAGTAGTAGTAGAAGCTATAGTAGTAGTAGTAGTTTTTGTAGTAGTAGTAGTAGTAGTAGTAGTAGTTGTTGTAGTAGTAGTGGCTATAGTAGTAGTAGCTATAGTAGTAGTAGTAGTAGTAGTAGCTATAGTAGCAGTAGTAGTAGTAGTAGTAGTAGTAGAAGCTATAGTAGAAGTAGTAGCAGTAGTAGTAGTAGTAGCTATAGTAGTAGAAGTAGCTATGGTAGTAGAAGTAGCTATGGTAGTAGTAGTAGTAGTAGTAGCTATAGTAGCAGTAGTAGTAGTAGTAGTAGTAGTAGTAGCTATAGTAGTAGTAGTAGCTATAGTAGCAGTAGTAGTAGTAGTAGCTATAGTAGTAGTAGTAGCTATAGTAGTAGAAGTAGCTTGGCAGTGGTAGTAGCTATAGTAGTAGCTATAGTAGCAGTAGTAGTAGTAGTAGTAGTAGTAGTAGTAGTAGTAGTAGCTATAGTAGTAGTAGTAGTAGTAGTAGTTCCGGCACAGCCAGAAGAGGACTGGCCACCCCACATAGCCTGGTTCCTCTCTAGGTTTCTTCCTAGGTATTGGCCTTTCTAGGGAGTTTTTCCTAGCCACTGTGCTTCTCCACCTGCATTGCTTGCTGTTTGGGGTTTTAGGCTGGGTTTCTGTACAGCACTTTGAGATATCAGCTGATGTACGAAGGGCTATATAAATACATTTGATTTGATTTGATTAGTAGCTATAGTAGTAGTAGTAGTAGTAGTAGTAGTAGTAGCTATAGTAGTAGTAGTAGTAGCAACATACTTTACTTTTCTAAAGTAGTGTACTAAACATGAAGATAGGATGCCATTTGGAACGCGGCATCAGGAAATCCTCATAATGTGGGTTTGTTCTCTGCTGTGATAACACACAAAGCCTTCAACATCCTGAGCAACAACGCCTGTGTCCACTAAACTGTGTGTCTGTGTGTGTGTGTGCTGTTATTAGTCAATGTGTCTCTGTTTGTGTAAAACTGAAGGTGGGTGTTTGTCTGGAAATAGTGTCGTTTTGCCAGAGACTGTGTGTGTGTTTTTGTATGAGGTCTGCCTCGGTGTGTGTGTCTGTACAGTGCCCCCCCACCCCAACCCACCCCACCCCACCTCCTCTCTTCTGCTCCAAGAATCCAGTCGCCAAGACTGTCTGTCTCCATACTGTCTGTCTCTGTCTCTCCGCCCACACTTTCTCAGTCCCTCCCTTTCTCACCCCCTCCCTTTCTCCAGACTGCAAAAAGAGAACAGCTCATATTTAATTCTGTCACTTTATTTCTGTGTCTGAGTAGATGGCAGAGAGAGGAGGGAGGGACAGAGGGTAGGGAGGGAGGGAAAGAGGGGAGGGAGAGAGGAGTAGGACAGGGAGGGACAGAGGGGAGGGAGGGAGGGAGAGAGGAGTAGGACAGGGAGGGACAGAGGGGAGGGAGGGAGGGAGAGAGGAGTAGGACAGGGAGGGACAGAGGGAAGGGAGGGAAAGAGGGGAGGGAGAGAGGAGTAGGACAGGGAGGGACAGAGGGGAGGGAGAGAGGGAGAGAGAGAGGAGTAGGACTGGGAGGGACAGAGGGGAGGGAGGGAGGGAAAGAGGAGTAGGACAGGGAGGGACAGAGGGGAGGGAGGGAGAGAGGAGTAGGACAGGGAGGGAGGGAAAGAGGGGAGGGACAGAGATAGAGGTAAAGGACAAACGAGGGAGAAGTAAATTACAGGTAATAAACATGTTACCACAACACCAGCACTGAAACACACACTGACCGGAAAGTGTGTGTGTGCATGAATCAGGTAGTACGCATTTCATTTTCCTCTGAAAACAACTAGTGGAGATTTGAGGCTGCGTTCACTGCCAAACATCCTCTCTTACTTCAATCTTTCCTTCTCTCCCCCTCCTCTCTCTCTCTGTCCATCTTCTCCTCTCCTTTTCTCCCTCCCATTGTATATAAATGCCCAAGGCCCCAAACAGAGAAGCTTCTCTCTCTCTCTCTCTCTCTCTCTCTGTCTTTGTCTTTCTCTCTCTCTCTCTCTCTCTGTCTTTGTCTTTCTCTCTCTCTCCTCTCTCCTCTCTCTCCTCTCTCTCTCTCTCTCTCTCTCTGAGCTTTGGAGGAAGGACAAACAGAGAGAGGAGGGGGTGAAGAGGGGAAGAGGAAGAAGGTTGTGGCTAGTTTAGGTCAAGGAGATGTGATAATGACTGCACAGGCGTGTGTACATAACAGTTGGTACGAGCGTGTGTGTATGTATGTCTATAGTGTGTGTGTGTGTGTGTGTGTGCGTGTGGATCCTGACCACGGTTTTGCTGACTCACGGAAAATAAGTGTGGAAAAAAACTGTGCGGTCTCTACGACAACAACTCACACAAATATACCCTATTTTTGGTGTGTCATCTAACACCACCAAGCACAACACAGTACACCTGTGTTACCACACCCATACACACACACACACCCATACATGTATACGCACACACACACGCATACACGCACGCACGCACACACGCACACACACACACACACACACACAGCCACACACACACACACACACACACACACACACACACACACACACACACACACACACACACACACACACACACACACACACAGCCACACACACACACACACACACACACACACACACACACACACACACACACACACACACACACACACACACACACATTCCTCTGGTGTGTAAATAATTCATGTAGAGGAACAGTCAACAGTATGATCATATAGCAGGCATAAATCAAGAGATTTTTGCCTGTGTGTGTGTGTGTGTTTGTGTGTGTGTGTTTGTGTGTGTTGCTCCCTGCTCACAGCGGCACAGCCCCAAGTCAGAAGTCAGAGAAAAGAAGGATAGTCAACTGGAAAAGAGAGAGAGGGATTGTGGGAGAGAAATAGAGGAAGAGACAGTCAGTGCAAGGAACTCCCCTTAGCTTGTGTAGGTGGACAGAGAGAGATAGAGTCAGAGAGCGAGAGAGAGAGAGAGAGAGACAGAGAGAGAGAGAGAGAGAGAGAGAGAGCGAGAGAGAGAAGGAGGTCCTGGGGCTCTGTTCACAAACACAAACAGACCCCACAGAGCCCCAGGACAGCAACACAATTAGACCCAACCAAATCATGAGAAAACAAAAAGATAATTACTCGACACATAGGAAATAATTGACAAAAAAACAGAGCAAACCAGAATGCTATTTGGCCCTACACAGAGAGTACACAGTGGCAGAATACCTGACCACTGTGACTGACCCAAAATTAAGTAAATCTTTGACTATGTACAGACTCAGTGAGCATACCCTTGCTATTGAGAAAGGCTGCCGAAGGCAGACCTGGCTCTCAAGAGAAGACAGGCTATGTGCTCACTGCCCACAAAATGAGGTGGAAACTGAGCTGCACTTCCTAACTTCCTGCCAAATGTATGACCATATTAGAGACACGTATTTCCCTCAGATTACACAGACCCCCATAGAACTAGAAAACAAATCCGATTTTGATTAACTCATATATCTACTGGGTGAAATACCACAGTGTGCCATCACAGCAGCAAGATGTGTGACCTGTTGCCACAAGAAAAGGTTCGCCAGTGAAGAACAAACACCATTGTAAACACAACCCATATTTCTGTTTATTGATTTTCCCTTTTGTACTTTAATGACATTCAAAATGTCTTTATCCTTTTCGAACGTCTATGAGTGTAATGTGTATTCTTCATTTCTGATTTTTGTTCATTTCTGATGTTTATTTCCCTTTTGTTTATTATCTAGTTCACTTGCTTTGGCAATTTAAACATATGTTTCCCATGCCAATAAATAAGTTTGAATTGAAATTGAATTGAAATTGAGAGAGAGGAAGAAAGAAAGAAAAAGTGGGGAAGACAGAGAATTGAGAGAGAAAATGAGAGGGAGAGAGAGAGGGAGAAAGAGTTCTTTCCATAGAAGTTTGTGTGATGTGTGTGTGTGTGTGTGTGGGTGGGAGGGTGTGAAGGAGGGAGGGAGGGAAGCCCCACTTGAGTCAACAAATACGAGAAAGCAGATTTTGCCAGGAAACCCCTGTCTGTGTCTGTGAAACCCCTGTCTGTGTGAATCTGTGAGCGTGTTTCGTATGTGTGTGTGTGTCTGTGAGCGTGTTTCATGTGTGTGTGTCTGTGAGCATGTGTCGTGTGTGTGTGTGTGTCTGTGAACGTGTTTCGTGTGTGTGTGTGTCTGTGAGCATGTTTCGTGTGTGTGTGTCTGTGAGCGTGTTTTGTGTGTGTGTGTGAGTGTGTTTCGTGTGTGTGTGTGTGTCTGTGAGTGTGTTTCGTGCGTGTGTGTGTGTGAGCGTGCTACGTGTGTGTGTGTCTGTGAGTGTGTTTTGTGTATGTGTATGTCTGTGAGCATGTTCTGTGTGTGTGTGTGTGTGTGTGTCTGTTTCTTGTGTGTCTGTGAGCGTGTTTCGTGTGTGTGTGGGTGTGTGTCTGTGAGCGTGTTTCATGTGTGTGTGTGTGTGTGTCTGTGAGTGTGTTTCGTGCGTGTGTGTGAGCGTGTGAGCGTGCTACGTGTGTGTGTGTCTGTGAGTGTGTTTCGTGTGTGTCTGTGAGCGTGTTTCGTGTGTGTCTGTGAGCGTGTTTCGTGTGTGTCTGTGAGCATGTTTTGTGTGTGTGTGTGTGTCTGTGAGTGTGTGTCGTGTGTGTGTGTGTCTGTGAGTGTGTTTTGTGTGTGTGTGTGTGTGAGTGTGTTTCGTGTGTGTGTGTGTGTGTCTGTGAGTGTGTTTCGTGTTTCTGTCTGTGAGCGTGTTTTGTGTGTGTGTGTGTGTGTGTGTGAGTGTGTTTTGTGTGTGTGTGTGTGAGTGTGTTTCGTGTGTGTGTGTGTGTGTGTCTGTGAGTGTGTTTCGTGCGTGTGTGTGTGTGAGCGCGCTACGTGTGTGTGTGTCTGTGAGTGTGTTTTGTGTATGTGTATGTCTGTGAGCATGTTCTGTGTGTGTGTGTGTGTGTCTGTTTCTTGTGTGTCTGTGAGCGTGTTTCGTATGTGTGTGTGTATCTGTGAGCGTGTTTCGTGTGTGTGGGTGTGTGTCTGTGAGCATGTGTCGTGTGTGTGTGTGTGTCTGTGAGCGTGTTTCGTGTGTGTGTGTGTGTGTGTCTGTGAGTATGTTTCGTGCGTGTGTGTGAGCGTGTGAGCGTGCTACGTGTGTGTGTGTCTGTGAGTGTGTTTCATGTGTGTGTCTGTGAGCGTGTTTCGTGTGTGTCTGTGAGCGTGTTTTGTGCGTGTGTGTGTGTGTGTGTCTGTGAGTGTGTTTCGTGCATGTGTGTGTGTGAGCGTGCTACGTGTGTGTGTCTGTGAGTGTGTTTCGTGCATGTGGGTGTGTGTGTTTGTGAGCGTGTTTCGTGTGTGTCTGTGAGTGTGTTTCGTGTGTGTGTGTGTGAGCGTGCTACGTGTGTGTGTGTCTGTGAGTGTGTTTCGTGCGTGTCTTTGAGCATGTTTTGTGTGTGTGTGTGTGTCTGTGAGTGTGTTTCGTGTGTGTGTGTGTCTGTGAGCATGTGTCGTGTGTGTGTGTGTCTGTGAGCATGTGTCGTGTGTGTGTCTGTGAGTGTGTTTCGTGTGTGTGTGTGTGTCTGTGAGTGTGTTTCGTGTGTGTGTGTGTGTCTGTGAGTGTGTTTCGTGTGTGTGTGTGTGTGTCTGTGAGCGTGTTTCGTATGTGTATGTTTCTCTGTAGGTGATGGCTTTGTTATGGAAGGTTTGGGAATCGCTTCCTTTTAGATGGTTGTAGAATTTAACGTCTCTTTTCTGGATTTTGATCATTAGTGGGTATCGGCCTAATTCTGCTCTGCATGCATTATTTGGTGTTCTACGTGGTACACAGAGGATATTTTTGAAGAATTCTGCATGCAGAGTCACAATTTTGTGTTCGTCCCATTTTGTGAGTTCTTGGTTGGTGAGTGGACCCCAGACCTCACAACCATAAAGGTCAATGGGCTCTATAACTGATTCAAGTATGTTTTGCTAGATCCTGATTGATATGTTGAAATGTATGTTCCTTTTGATGGCATAGAAAACCCTTCTTGCCTTGTCTCTCAGATCGTTCACAATTTTGTAGAAGTTACCTGTGGTGATGATGTTTGGAATTTGTATTTGTTGTCCTGGCAAAATGACCTTTTTTGGAACACCATTATTTTTGTCTTACTTTAATGTACTGTCAAGGCCCAGGTCTGTCAGGGCCCAGGTCTGTCAGGGCCCAGGTCTGTCAGGGCCCAGGTCTGACAGAATCTGTGCAGAAGATCTAGGTGCTGCTGTAGGCCCTCCTTAGTTGGGGACAGAAGCACCAGATCATCAGCAAACAGTAGACGTTTGACTCCAGATTCTAGTAGGGTGAGGCCGGGTGCTGCAGACTGTTCTAGTGCCCTCGCCAATTCGTTGATATATATGTTGAAGAGGGTGGGCTTAAGCTGCATCCCTGTCTTACCCCACGGCCCTGTGGGAAGAATTGTGTTTTTTTGTCCATTTTAACCGCACACTTGTTGTTTGTGTACATGGATTTTATAATGTTGTATGTTCTTCCCCCAACACCACTTTCCATCAGTTTGTATAGCAGACCCTCAGGCCAAACTGAGTCAAAAGCTTTTTTGAAATCAACAAAGAATGAGAAGACTTTGCCTTTGTTTTGTTTGTTTGTCAATTAGGGTGTGCAGGGTGAATACATGGTCTGTCGTACGGTAATTTGGTAAAACGACACTTCGACATTTGCTCAGTACATTGTTTTCACTGAGGAAATGAACTAGTCTGCTGTTAATTATAATGCAGAGGATTTTCCCAAGGTTGCTGTTGACGCATATCCCACGGTAGCTATTGGGGTCAAAATTGGGGTGATCAGCCTTTGGTTCCAAATATTGGGTAAGATGCCAGAGCTGAGGATGATGTGTGTGAGTTTAAGTATAGACAATTGTTCTTCAATTACATTGAGCTGATTTCTGACTTGCTGTTCCTTCTTTTCCTGTAGTGTATTTCTGTATTGTTTTAGTGATTCACCATAGCGAAGGTGTAGGCTCAGGTATTCTGGGTCTCTATGTTTTTGATTAGATAGGTTTCTCAATTTCTTTCTTAGGTTTTTGCATTCTTCATCAAACCATTCATCATTGTTGTTAATTTTCTCAGGTTGTCTGCTAGACATTATTAGATTTGATAGGGAAGCTGAGAGGTCAAATATAGGTTTTCTACAGCCAAGTTTACACCTTCACTATTACAGTGGAACATTTTATTGAGGAAATTGTCTAGAAGACATTGAATTGGTTGTTGCCTAATATTTTCCTTCCATCTATAGCATTTCTTAATATTATTCAGTTCCTTTGGCTTTGATACCTCATGATTGAGTATTGCTCTGTTCAAGTAGACTGGCATTTTGCTGTGATCTGATAGGGGTGTCAGTGGGCTGACTGTGAACGGTCTGAGAGACTCTGGGTTGAGGTCAGTGATAAAGTAGTCTACAGAAGGTGTACCTACCATAGGAGTCCCCTCGAAGCCTACCGTTGACTATGTACATACCCAGTGTCCGACAGAGCTGCAGGAGTTGTGACCCGTTTTTGTTGGTTATGTTGTTGTAGTTGTGTCTAAGGGGGGCATATGGGGGAAGGAATGCTGTCACCTCCAGGCAGGTGTTTGTCCGCCTGTGTGCTGAGGGTGACAGGTTCTGGTGTTTAGGTCGCCACAGACTACTACATGTCCCTGGGCCTGGAAATGACTGATTTCCCCCTCTAGGATGGAGAAGCTGTCTTCATTAAAGTATGGGGATTCTATTGGGGGGATATAGGTATCACACATGAGGACATTTTTCTCTGTTGAGATCATTTCCTTATTAATTTCTAGCCAGATGTTCCTGTTTTAACTAATTTAATAGAGTGAGTAGGTCTGCTCGATACCAAATTAGCATACCCCCTGAGTCTCTCCCCTGTTTCACACCTGGTAGTTTGGTGGATGGGACAACCAGCTCTCTGTAACCTACAGGGCAGCTAGTGGGTCCGTCTCCTTTATACCAGGTTTCTTGTAGGATGACAATGTCTCTCTCTCTCTCTTCCTCCCCTCCCCCCATATATCTCCTCCCCCAATATTTCTCTCTCTCTCTTCCTCTCTCTCCTCTCCCCTCCCCCATATTTTTTTATCTCTCTCTCTCCCTGTCCCCATCTCTCTCTGCTCTTCCCCATCTCTCTCTCCCCATTT
Organism: Oncorhynchus kisutch; assembly: GCF_002021735.2. Classification (NCBI taxonomy): domain Eukaryota; kingdom Metazoa; phylum Chordata; class Actinopteri; order Salmoniformes; family Salmonidae; genus Oncorhynchus; species Oncorhynchus kisutch. Next base: position 12,705,942 of record NC_034189.2, on the reverse strand, counting down.
CTCTCCACCTCTCCCCATCTGTGTGTGTGTGTGTGTGTGTGTGTGTGTGTGTGTGTGTGTGTGTGTGTGTGTGTGTGTGTGTGTGTGTGTGTGTGTGTGTGTGTGTGGGGGAGGGAAGCCCCACTTGAGTCAACCAGAAAGCTGATTTTGCCAGGAAACCCCGGGCTTGTCTTACCACAGAACAGGGCTTTAGAAAACTGTGCTGTGTGTGTACAATGTTTCTCGTAGGATGACAATGTATCTCTCTCAATTCAATTCAATTCAAGGGCTTTATTGGCATGGGAACATGTGTTAACATTGCCAAAGCAAGTGAGGTAGATAATATATAAAGTGAAATAAACAATAAAAATTAACAGTAAACATTACACCTACAGAAGTTTCAAAACAATAAAGACATTACAAATGTCATATTATATATATATACAGTGTTGCTGCTGTGATGGCACACTGTGGAATTTCAACCAGTAGATATGTACAGTAGATATGGGAGTTTTTCAAAATTGGATTTGTTTTCGAATTCTTTGTGGATCTGTGTAATCTGAGGGAAATATGTCTCTCTAATATGGTCATACATTTGGCAGGAGGTTAGGAAGTGCAGCTCAGTTTCCACCTCATTTTGTGGGCAGTGAGCACATAGCCTGTCTTCTCTTGAGAGCCATGTCTGCCTACGGCGGCCTTTCTCAATAGCAAGGCTATGCTCACTGAGTCTGTACATAGTCAAAGCTTTCCTTAAGTTTGGGTCAGTCACAGTGGTCAGGTATTCTGCCACTGTGTCCTCTCTGTTTATGGCCAAATAGCATTCTAGTTTGCTGTTTTTTTGTTAATTCTTTCCAATGTGTTAAGTAATTATCTTTTTGTTTTCTCAGGATTTGGTTGGGTCTAATTGTGCTGCTGTCCTGGGGCTCTGTAGGGTGTGTTTGTGTTTGTGAACAGAGCCCCAGGACCAGCTTGCTTAGGGGACTCTTCTCCAGGTTCATCTCTCTGTAGGTGATGGCTTTGTTGTGGAAGGTTTGGGAATCGCTTCCTTTTAGGTGGTTATAGAATTTAACGGCTATTTTCTGGATTTTGATAATTAGTGGGTATCGGCCTAATTCTGCTCTGCATGCATTATTTGGTGTTCTACGTCGTACACTGAGGATATTTTTGCAGAATTCTGCGTGCAGAGTCTCTCTCTGTCTCTGTCTCTCTCTCTCTCTCTCATAGCCCTTTAACCCCTCCCTCCCTCTCCATCCATCCTTCTGTCTTTAGCAGATAGTAATTAGGGGACTAGCAGTAGTGTGGAATAGAGCTCTTCTATCCATATACATTGAATAGATGACGGTGAACACTGGGATGAAGTGTGCCTGCGTTCCAAATGGAACGCTATTCGCTATATAGTGTACTACTGTATGAGCCCTAGTCAAAAGAAGTGGGGACAGTCAGTATTCTTCCCTAGTTTGGGTGTTCTTCCTCAAGCCTGTTCTGTTCTGTCCTCCACATGATTCACACACTCCCCCCTTCATGTCTCTGTTGCCTTCCCTCCCTCAGCTTACTTTTCATAGTCCCCCTCTTCCTTCACACTCCCCCCTTCATGTCTCTGTTGCCTTCCCTCCCTCAGCTTACTTTTCACAGTCCCCCTCTTCCTTCACACTCCCCCCTTCATGTCTCTGTTGCCTTCCCTCCCTCAGCTTACTTTTCACAGTCCCCCTCTTCCTTCACACTCCCCCCATCTTCCTGACTTCTCTATTCACACACACACACACACACACACACACACACACACACACACACACACACACACACACACACACACACACACACACACACACACACACACACACACACGCACACACACACCGCACACACACACGCACACACGCACGCTTTCCTCCCCTCCATCCCTTTCTTCACTCTTTCTCTATCTTCCTGACTCGTCTTTTCTTCTCTCTCCCCCCTCTTAGAAACAGCAGGGTGTCCCCCTCTTGGCTCTAAGTAACCCTCCTCTCTCTCCCCCCTACCCCCACCTCTCCTGTCCTCTCTCTCTCCCCCCTCAACACTACTCCCCACCTCATATAACTGCCTTTTCACAGAGCAGAACTCCACAGTCCCTAACCACCAAATAATACAGCTAGAACAACTGCAGTAGACACCAGTTCCCTAAACAGACAGCTAAAGGAGTAACCCAACACAACCCAGAAATGACCTCAGCCTGGTCGTCACTAGTTACCACAGCCACAAAGTCATAAATCCCGCCTATTTCTACCATTTCTGTTTTTCAACCTAAACTCAATCCTAACCTTAACCACATTGCTAACCTTATGCCTAACCTTAAATTAAGACCAAAAAGCACATTTTTGTTTTCATTCATTTCATAACTAGTGGACCCTCAGTCTATGTAAGAACCAGATGAATACTCTGGGATAACAGGAGGAAGCACTGACATGTTTGTGGCACTGTTATTAGTGTAAACCAATACTGTGACCAGTAAGTATAACCAGCCAATCACCTCTTCATATACCAGGAAGTAGATTCAGCCAATCTCTCACCGCTTTACCATTACATGCCAGGAAGTATAGTCAGCCTATCACCTCTTACATACTGCAACCAGGAAGCAGAACCAGCCAATCGCCTCTCAATTTACTGCAACCAGGAAGAAGAATCAGCCAATCATGACTCACCTCTCTACAGTGCTGTGGCCCTCCCAAGGCTCCTGCTGTGGCCTGTTGCATCGCTGCCATCTGCTGCATCCTCTGCTGTAGTAAATGGGCGTGGTTCGCTGCTACAGATGCTGCTGTTCCGGCAGCACCCCCATGCTGCATTCCCCGATAACCTGCCATGGGGTTGGGGGGTCCCTGTCCAGGGGGTCCCCCTCCCACCATCTTCTGCTGCTGTCCTCCTTGGTGGTCCGGGTTGGGGTCAAAGTGGCGAAGGGGTTTGGTGTTAGTGAAGGAGTATGGGGGTTCTTGGTGGGGTACACTGCCACCACTACCTGGTTTGGACATGGATGGGTGTTGTCCTAGCTGTGCGTTAGTCTGTAGCTGCTGTGTGTTCGACTGTTGCTGTTGTTGTTGTTGTTGTTGTTGTTGTTGTTGCATTAGTAGCTTGAGGCTGCTGGGTTGACCTGCAGTCATGGCTTTGTAGAGCTGGCTAGACATATTGTTGTTTGGTCCTGACGCGTTTTGGGTGCTGTATGGATGTGGCTGTTGGGTTTGGGGTTGAATCAACGGACTAACATGGGGCTTGTCCGTCCTGTAGGGGGGCGAGGGCCTTGTGGCGCCCGATGTCGGTGCAACTCCGCTGGGCATGTAGTTGGCCTGGGACCCCTGGATGTTGGATGAAGTGCTGGATGTGGTGGTCGTTCCTCCAGGTAGGAGGGTACTCTGTGGGCTGAAGGGGGGTTGGGCGATAGCCGGACTGCCTAGCTTATCTGGGTGGTAGGGTGGTGAAGGACCAGCGGATGGGAGACTCAGCGATCCCTGGGGGCTCTGGATGCTTCCAGCCGGGCTAAATGGTTGCTGGTGGAGTGGGGAGGAATTGGGGAGGTTGGGCAGTTTCTGGCCGCTCCAGGGTGAGCCTTGCTGGGATAGAGGAGGGATAGAGGCCTGGGTCTGGTTCTGGGACTGGTTCTGCTGGATAGGGGTGTTAGAAGAAAGGTGTTTGTTGGAGTTGGACGCCATTTGCTGGAGCTGTTGGGCTCGCGATACTTCGTGCCACGTGGAACCGGGTCGAGACGAAAGGGCTGCTGAGAGCATTGGAGAACGAGCTTGATTCTGGGATGAAGAGGAGTGATGAGGAGAGGCCGATAGGGGTGAGGGGACTGGTTTGGAGGGGTGGGGGATGGAGTAGGGAGCTCCAGCCGGACTCGGGCCTACTTGGGGAGACCCGGCCTGGGGAAAGCCTGGGGAACGGGTGAGGTGGCTCTCCAGGTGAGAGGTGGGTCTCTGGGGGGAGCGTTTGGGCGAGTGTGGGTGGATATACCCTGGCCCATGCCCTTGATTCTGATTCTGCTCCTCTTTATTCCCCAGTATCTTGTCAAGATCCAACTCCGTCAACGACGGATCCGGGTTCTTAGTCAGTTCATCCAGAATATCTTGCAGCTCCTGCTCAACCGATGGGGCCGACGAGGAGCTTCCATTGGGGTGAAAATGTCCTCCACCAACACCCGCAGACCCTGGACTCGCCTTAGGGGGCATTGAGTAAGGCGACCCCAGCCCGGGGTTACCGTTCCCCAGCCTGTTACCTTCCAGTGATCCCTGACTTCCAGGACCCCCGTGACCTCCAGAACTCTGTCCTCCAGAGTAAAGACTCTGCTGGAAGCTGCTACCCATGGCGAGGGTCACATCTTCCAGGCAGAGTCGCTTGGCGGGCACCCCAGGACCCTGGGTCATGGAGGTACCGTAGGAGGTACCGTTCAGACCAAGACCTGGGCCGTTACCGGGCCCTTGGCCCTGCCGTAAACCTCCCTGGTAGGCCCCCTCGGTCGCAGTTAGCCTCCTCTTCAGTGATCCAGACAGCTGTAGGGAAAAGAGAGAAGGTGAGTAACACATAGAATTACCAAACAGAATGACAACCAGCACCATCAGACACCACCAAACAGAATGACTACCAGCACCATCAGACACCACCAAACAGAATGACAACCAGCACCATCAGACACCACCAAACAGAATGACTACCAGCACCATCAGACACCACCAAACAAAATGACTACCAGGACCATCAGACACCACCAAATATAATGACTACCAGCAGCATCAGTCACCACCAAATATAATGACTACCAGCACCATCAGACACCGCCAAACAGAATGACTACCAGCACTATCAGACATCACCAAACAAAATGACAACCAGCACCATCAGACACCACCAAACAAAATGACTACCAGCACCATCAGACACCACCAAATATAATGACTACCAGCAGCATCAGACACCACCAAATATAATGACTACCAGCACCATCAGACACCACCAAACAGAATGACTACCAGCACCATCAGACATCACCAAACATAATGACTATCAGCACCATCAGACACCACCAAACAGAATGACAACCAGCACCATCAGACACCACCAAACAGAATGACCACCAGCACCATCAGACACCACCAAACAGAATGACTATCAGCACCATCAGACACCACCAAACAGAATGACTACCAGCACCATCAGACACTACCAAACAGAATGACTATCAGCACCATCAGACACCACCAAACAGAATGACTATCAGCACCATCAGACACCACCAAACAGAATGACTACCAGCACCATCAGACACTACCAAACAGAATGACTATCAGCACCATCAGACACCACCAAACAGAATGACTATCAGCACCATCAGACACCACCAAACAGAATGACTGTTACAAGAGAGTACCAGCACAGTGAGACACTCGATGACAAACACATTCTATAAACTCATGTAGTCAGAAGATCAAAGGCATAAAATTAATAATTTCTATTGCCGACATTGTAGCTTTCTCTTGACAACATTGTAGCTTTCTGTTGTCGATAAAACTTTCTATTGACAACATTGTAGCTTTCTGTTGTCGATAAAACTTTCTATTGACAACATTGTAGCTTTCTGTTGTCGATAAAACTTTCTATTGACAACATTGTAGCTTTCTGTTGTCGATAAAACTTTCTATTGACAACATTGTAGCTTTCTGTTGTCAATAAAGCTTTCTATTGACAACATTGTAGCTTTCTGTTGTCAATAAAGCTTTCTATTGACAACATTGTAGCTTTCTGTTGTCAATAAAGCTTTTACATTATTTTTATTCTCCGCAATTTTGGCTCGGGAGAGACGAAGGTCGAAAGCAATGGGTCCTCCGATACACAACCCAACCAAGCCGCACTGCTTCTTAACACAGCGCGCATCCAACCCGGAAGCCAGCCGCACCAATGTGTCGGAGGAAACACCGTGCACCTGGCTACCTTGGTTAGGGCGCACTGCGCCCAGCCCGCCACAGGAGTCGCTTGTGCACGATGAGACAAGGATATCCCTACCGGCCAAACCCTCCCTAACCCGGACGACGCTAGGCCAATTGTGTGTCGCCCCATGGACCTCCCGGTCGCGGCCGGCTGCGACAGAGCCTGGGCGCGAAGATAAAACTTTCTATTGTCAACATTGTAGCTTTCTATAGTCGACATTGTAGCTTTCTATAGTCAACATTGTAGCTTTCTACAGTCAACATTGTAGCTTTCTATTGTCAACATTGTAGCTTTCTATAGTCAACATTGTAGCTTTCTATTGTCGATAAAACTTTCTAATATCAACATTGTAGCTTTCTATAGTCAACATTGTAGCTTTCTATAGTCAACATTGTAGCTTTCTATAGTCAACATTGTAGCTTTCTATTGTCAACATTGTAGCTTTCTATAGTCAACATTGTAGCGTTCTATTGTCGATAAAACTTTCTAATATCAACATTGTAGCTTTCTATAGTCAACATTGTAGCTTTCTATAGTCGACATTGTAGCTTTCTATAGTCAACATTGTAGCTTTCTATAGTCAACATTGTAGCTTTCTATTGTCAACATTGTAGCTTTCTACAGTCAACATTGTAGCTTTCTATAGTCAACATTGTAGCTTTCTATAGTCAACATTGTAGCTTTCTACAGTCAACATTGTAGCTTTCTATAGTCAACATTGTAGCTTTCTATAGTCAACATTGTAGCTTTCTATAGTCCACATTGTAGCTTTCTATTTTTGATAAAACGTTCTATTGTCAACATTGTAGCTTTCTATTGTCAATAAAGCTTTCTATTGTCAACATTGTAGCTTTCTATTGTCAATAAAGCTTTCTATTGTCAACATTGTAGCTTTCTATTGTCAATAAAGCTTTCTATTGTCAACATTGTAGCTTTCTATTGTCAACATTGTAGCTTTCTATAGTCAACATTGTAGCTTTCTATTGTCAACATTGTAGCTTTCTATTGTCAATAAAGCTTTCTATTATCAACATTGTAGCTTTCTGTTGTCGATAAAGCTTTCTATTGTCGATAAAACGTTCTATTGTCAACATTGTAGCTTCATATTGTCGATAAAGCTTTCTATAGTCAACATTGTAGCTTTCTATTGTCAATAAAGCTTTCTATTGTCAACATTGTAGCTTTCTGTTGTCGATAAAGCTTTCTATAGTCGATAAAACGTTCTATTGTCAACATTGTAGCTTCATATTTTGTCGATAAAGCTTTTTTATTGTCAACATTGTACCTTTCTATAGCCTCAACATATGATACAGTCTATCATGGTCTTCCCACTCAGTGTCTGGCAGGTCTATAGGGATCTCAGGGCTCTGGTATATAGCTAACCCACCAGTCACCACTGCGCGCACGCGCGCGCGCACGCACACACACACACACACACACACACACACACACACACACACACACACACACACACACACACACACACACACACACACACACACACACACACAGTGCTGTCTTATTAGTGTTTCTGTTCTTTCATCCCTGCAGCTGCATCCACACTGGTGCCAGAAGTGGGATCCGTAGGCTCTTTTGTGTGTGTGTATGCCAGGAGTGGGATAAGAAGGATCACTGACTGAGAAGACTGTTTCTATTACCACTGACGGGTCAATGTCACCCCCCCCCCTTCACCCCAGGAGCCCCAGAAGCAACCCGAGAAGGATTAAGACACCCCCTAACCCCCATCCCCAAATTCTCTGGAACCCCCTGTAAACTTCAAACTCTAAAGCCCCTCATTGGGATTCTATGCTATTCAAAGAGAGATGCAGAGGTAGAGGATGCTTTCATCTAATTCCATAGTTAGATAACAGTCTTTTAGTTGTGGTGGCTGGAACGTTGAAGTAAGATGCTTTGTTTTCATGACATGGGTTCTAGAATGTAGTCTAAAAGGGCGTGTCAGAAGGGATCCAAGTGGTCTGGAGCATTCTAAGAGCGTTGCATTCTTCTGATGTTTGCAGTGATCATCAACATTCCTAAAGAACTCTTCAGCCAAAAGACTAATGAAGGTTGAATCACTGGATGATGCCAAAGAAGAGAAATGGAGAGACAGAGATATAAAGATAGAGAGACAGGGTGAGAGAGGGCATTTCTCCTTTGACAAAATAAATCCATCTACCTGACAGATGTGGCATATCAAGAAGCATGACCTTTACATGATCATTATATATATCCAACTATGTGTATGTGTATATATATATATACACATATATATACACTACCATTCAAAAGTTTGGGGTCACTTAGACATTTTATGTCCATAGAAAGAGGAGTGGGAGGCCTCGGTGCACAACTGAGCAAGAGGACAAGTACATTAGAGTGTCTAGTTTGAGAAACAGATGCCTCACAAGTCCTCAAATGGCAGCTTCATTAAATGTCCCCGCAAAACACCAGTCTCAACGTCAACAGTGAAGAGGCGACTCCGGGATGCTGGCCTTCTAGGCAGAGTTGCAAAAAAAAAGCCATATCTCAGACTGGCCAATAAAAAGAAAAGATTAAGATGGACAAAAGAACACAGTCACTGGACAGAGGAACTTTGCCTAGAAGGCCAGCATCCCGGAGTCATCTCTTCACTGTTGACGTTGAGACTGGTGTTTTGCGGGGACATTTAATGAAGCTACCAGTTGAGGACTTGTGAGGTGTCTGTTTCTCAAACTAGACACTCTAATGTACTTCTCCTCTTGCTCAGTTGTGCACCGGGGCCTCCCACTCCTCTTTCTATTCTGGTTAGAGTCAGTTTGCTCTGTTCTGTGAAGAGAGTAGTACACAGCGTTGTACGAGATCTTCAGTTTCTTGGCAATTTCTCACATGGAATAGCCTTCATTTCCCAGAACAAGAATAGACTGACGAGTTTCAGAAGAAAGTACTTTGTTTCTGGCCATTTTGAGCCTTTAAGCAAACCCACAAATTCTGACGCTCCAGATACTCAACTAGTCTAAAGAAGGCCAGTTGTATTGCTTCTTAATCAGAACAACAGTTTTCAGCTGTGCTAACATAATTACAAAAGGGTTTTCTAATGATCAATTAGCCTTTTAAAATGATAAACTTGGATTAGCTAACACAACGTGCCATTGGAACACAGGAGTGATGGTTGCTGATAATGGGCCTCTGTACTCCTATGTTGATACTCCATTTCCAGCTGCAATAGTCATTTACAACATTAACTATGTCTACACTATTTACACTATTCAATTCAATGTTATTTTAATGGACAATGTGCTTTTCTTTCAAAAACAAGGACATTTCTAAGTGACCCCAAACTTTGGAACGGTATGTGGACAAAGTAAAGGGGGGCTGATTTTCCACAGGAAAGTATTCAGAACCCTTGATTTTACGTTACAGCCTTATTCTAAAATGGATTCAATTGATCTTTTCCCCTGATCAATCCACTCACAACAGATTTTTACAAATTTTTGCAAATGTATAAAAAAAAACTACTGAAATATCACATTTACATAAGTATTCAGACCCTTTACTCAGTACTTTGTAAAAGCACCTTTGGCAGCGATTACAGACTCAATTCTTCTTGGGTATTACGCTACAAAGCTCTGTCTGGGCCACTCAAGGACATTCAGAGACTTGTCCCAAAGCCACTCCTGCGTTGTCTTTGGCTGTGTACTTAGGACCAGAGCTCCTCTGTGGAGATGGGAGAACCTTCCAGAAGGACAACCATCTCTGCAGCACTACACCAATCATGCCTTTATGGTAGAGTGACCATCAATGATCGTCAATGATCTCTCTGTACTCTCCTCCGTTCATCGTTCCCGCTGAAAAACATCCCCAAAGTATGATGCTGCCACCACCAGGTGATGAGCGGTGCCTGGTTTCCTCCAGATGTGACGCTTGGCATTCAGGCCAAAGAGTTCAATCTTGTTTCTCATGGTCTTAAGAGTCCTTTTAACTCCAAGCGGGCTGTCATGTGCCTTTTACTGAAGAGTGGCTTCCATCTGGTCACTCTACCATAAAGGCATGATTGGTGGAGTGCTGCAGAGATGGTTGTCCTTCTGGAAGGTTCTCCCATCTCCACAGAGGAGCTCTGGTCCTCTGTCAGAGTGACCATCGGGTTCTTGGATCTTTCCATTTAAGAATGATGGAGACCACTGTGTTCTTGGGGACCTTCAATGCTGCAGAAATGTTTTGGTACCCTTCCCCAGATCTGTGCCTCGACACAATCCTGTCTTGGAGCTCTACGGGCAATTCCTTCGACCTCATGGCTTGGTTTTTTCTCTGAAATGCACTGTCAACTGTGCGACCTTATATAGACAGGTGTGTGGTTTTCCAAATCATGTCCAATCAGTTTAATTTACCACAGGTGAACTCCAATCAAGTTGTAGAAACATCTCAAGGATGATCAATGCAAACAGGATGCACCCGAGCTCAACTTCCAGTCTCATAGCAAAGGGCCTGAATATGAAATGTAAATGAGGTATTTCTGATTTTAATTTTTAATAAATGTGGAAAAATGTCTAAAAACCTGTTTTCGCTTTATCATTATGGGGTATTGTGATGTCATTATGGGGTATTGTGATGTTATTATGGGGTATTGTGATGTATATTGAAGAGCATTTTTTATTTATTTAATCCATTTTAGAATAAGGCTGTAACATAACAAAATGTGGAAAAAGTGAAGGGGTCACACACACACACACACACACACACACACACACACACACACACACACACACACACACACACACACACACACACACACACACACACACACACACACACACACACACACACACACACACACACACACACACACACACACAGAGTGTGCAAAATATTAGGAACACCTGCATTTGCATACAATCACATATATATAGTGTGGGAACACTTTGGAACAGATTCGAATCAATTGGAGCTGATTTGCTGGTGTTTTTACTGTCTTTTATGGACAGCAATAAAACATTTAAATAAAAAGTTCTGTTAAGAAAAGTTGAGGGGCCAAATAAAAATCTTGCAGGCCACATTTGGCCTGCTGGGTCTTTGGAGGAGGGCCTAAGAACCACCCCGATGTGACACCCACTCTGTCACCATGTTAAGGTCTATTGGGCATGTATCACCCACAATACTGCTGGCTGGTTCACAACCACCATGACCAATCAGCAATTAATCAAAGTTATTTATATAGCCCTTTTTACATCAGATGATGTCACAAAGTGCTTCTACAGAAACCCAGCCTAAAACCCCAAACAACAAGCAATGCAGATGTAGAAGCACGGTGGCTAGGAACAACTCTATAGAAAGGCAGGAACTTAGGAAGAAACCTAGAGGAACCAGGCTATGAGGGGTGGCCAGTCCTCTTCTGGCTGTGCCGGGTGGAGATTATAACAGAACATGGCCAAGATGTTCAAATGTTCATAGATGACCAGCAGGCTCAGATCATAATCCCAGTGGTTGTCGAGGGTGCAACAGATCAGCACCTCAGGAGTAAATGTCAGTTGGCTTTTCATAGCCGAGGATTCAGAGGTCGAGACAGTAGATACAACAATACAATGTATGCAATAATACAGTACTTTATGTATAAACTAATTAACCCATTTCATCCAAAACACACATTTATATTTGCCTCTCTCTCTCTCCATCTTTCCCTCCATCTCTCCCTCTCTGGGGAACTCACTCTCGGGGGGGCAGATGATGGAGGAGAGGAGAGAGAGAGAGAGATGGAGGAGAGATGGAGAGAGAGAGGGAGAGAGAGAGAGGAGAGGAAATATGGAGAGCGTGGGGAAAAAAGGAGGAGACTTTTCTAATTCGGTAGCAATAGATTTTGAATCATTATGACTTGCATCTGTCAACACAGAGAGAAAGAGAGAGACAAAGAAATAGACAGAAAGAAAGAGACATACAGCGAGAAAAGAGTGATGGAAAACGATAAAGAGAAAGAGGGAGAGAGAGAGAGATATAGACAGATAGATAGAGAGAGAGGGAGAGAGATGAAAAGAGAGAAATAAAGAGAGAGGGAGAGAGAGATAGACAGATAGATAGAGAGAGAGAGAGAGAGATAGACAGATAGATAGAGAGAGGGAGAGAGATAAAAAGAGAGAAATAAAGAGAGAGGGAGAGAGAGAGAGAGATAGACAGATAGATAGAGAGAGGGAGAGAGATAAAAAGAGAGAAATAAAGAGAGGGAGAAAGAGAGAGGGATAGACAGATAGATAGATAGAGAGAGAGGGAGAGAGAAATAAAGAGAGGGAGAGAGAGGGATAGACAGATAGTTGGATAGAGAGAGAGAGAGCTCTGACATAAACAACTCTGTCGCCAAGGCTACATCAGCATGTGTGTTTGTGCCCTCAAATCCCCACTGCCGCCTGTTCGCTCCACAGGGAGTTACGGAGTTACATTGTCACCCCCCACACTGCCTGTCATCCTCTATGTCAACACCACACGTATACGCCTTATCGTCATGCCAACAGTGTGTTATCGCCACGCCAACAACACCCTATCTCGTTATTTGATGATATGACGTTTGGAGACCCCCAGTTTGATGATATCATCAATTACATCATAGGTGATGATGTCACAAAGTGATGACAACGATAAAAGGAATTCCACAGAGATGAGCCAGCTGGTCACTGGTCACACAGAAAACACTTCCTCTGATGACTTAGTCACTCTTTAGTAGACATGAAGAACAGCTACAGAACACAGGAGCTGGACTGGACCAAGATATAGGGAAGATATCAAGTATCTGGGTTCTCCCATGGAAATACCTGGGGTTGAGTTTGGCTGTCTCTGGGTTCTCCCATGGAAAGACCTGGGGTTGAGGTAGGCTGTCTCTGGGTTCTCCCCATGGAAAGACCTGGGGTTGAGTTTGGCTGTCTCTGGGTTCTCCCATGGAAAGACCTGGGGTTGAGTTTGGCTGTCTCTGGGTTCTCCCATGGAAATACATGGGGTTGAGTTTGGCTCTCTCTGGTTAACCCATGGAAATACCTGTGGTTGAGTTTAGCTCTCTCTGGGTTCTCCCATGGAAATACCTGTGGTTGAGTTTGGCTCTCTCTGGGTTCTCCCATGGAAAGACCTGGGGTTGAGTTTGGCTCTCTCTGGGTTCTCCCCATGGAAAAACCTGGGGATGAGTTAGGCTCTCTCTGGGTTATCCCCATGGAAAGACCTGGGGTTGAGTTTGGCTGTCTCTGGTTTCTCCCCATGGAAATACCTGGGGTTGAGTTAGGCTCTCTCTGGGTTCTCCCCATGGAAATACCTGGGGTTGAGTTAGTCTCTCTCTGGGTTCTCCCCATGAAAATACCTGGAGTTGAGTTAGGCTCTCTCTGGGTTCTCCCCATGGAAATACCTGGGGTTGAGTTAGGCTCTCTCTGGGTTATCCCCATGGAAAGACTTGGGGTTGAGTTAGTCTCTCTCTGGGTTCTCCCCATGAAAATACCTGGGGTTGAGTTAGTCTCTCTCTGGGTTCTCCCCATGAAAATACCTGGGGTTGAGTTAGGCTCTCTCTGGGTTAACCCATGGAAATACCTGGGGTTGAGTTAGGCTCTCTCTGGGTTAACCCATGGAAATACCTGGGGTTGAGTTTGGCTCTCTCTGGGTTAACCCATGGAAAGACCTGGGGTTCAGATCGGCTGAGACAGTGTTAATATTGGACATCCTACTGATCTTATATATACAGTATAGCTGAATTTTAGGACTGATATTGGGGGTCTGGCTAAGCTTCCAGAGCTTATCCTAGAGCTGTTTAGGTTAAGAGAGATTAGTGGAGTGTTTCCTCTGAGTGTCTAGTGATCAGTAAACCAGACCTGGATCCTGATCGGATTCTGGGTCAGTCTATAGGGGATCTGCAGTAATCCTTTGGGGAGGATCCCTCTCTCTAGCTGTAGAACAATGTATTAGCACATCCAGATCCCTCTCTAGTTATCAGTAGTACATATGTGTGTGTGTGTGTGTGTGTCCTCAAATCCCCACTACCGCATGTTCGCTCAACAGGGAGTTATGGCGTTACATTGTCGCCCTCCCCTCTACACACTCTACACCCTCTACACGCTCTACACCCTCTACACGCTCTACACCCTCTACACGCTCTACACCCTCTACACGCTCTACACCCTCTACACTGCCTGCCATCCTCCATGTCAACATTACAGTATACGCCTTATCGTCATGCCAACAACCATGCCAACAACGCCTCAACGCCCTAACTCGCTCTTCGCTGAAAACACGCTTGGAGAACCCCCAGTTTGATGATGTCATCGATTACATCATAGGTGATGTCAAAAAGTGATGACAATGAGAAAATTCCACAGAGACGAGTCAGCTGGTCAGAAAACACTTCCTCTAATAACGCCGGACTGCAGAACAGGGAAGTGACACTTAGTCACTCTTTAGTAGACATGAAGAATAGCTATAGAATACAGGAGCTGGACTGGACCAAGTGATTGGAGACAAGATATCAAGTATCTGGGTTCTCCCATGGAAAGACCTGGGTTTGAGTTAGGCTGTCTCTGAGACCTAGATCCTGATCGGATCCTGGGTCAGTCTATAGGGGATCTGCAGTACTCCTTTGGGGATGATCCCTCTCTGTAGCAGCAGAACAGAATAATGAGTCAGTCTTAAGGCAGTTGAGACAGAACAGATCCGGATGGAGCCCTGTCTGTCTGCACAAAATGTATTCTGACAGGTGGGCCTGTCTCAGGTCTCAGACAGGATAAAGTGGATTAGACAGTTCTCCCACAGGGACCTCCTGGTGTCAAGGGAGGGGCAGACCCATTTTGGGGAGAAGGGGGAAACGTACCCCTTCTGTACCGCCCTACCCTACACACACACCCCACATATACCCCCTCCCTCCCATCCCGCGGCCCCCTGGTGCTTCTAACCTCTCCCTAGCCTCTCTAAAATATAATCCCAGAAAATATTTGCATATCGTCTGAACATGTAATTTACTTCCAATTTACAGCCAATTTGAGAATCAATATGTTAGCACTTTACGACTGCCTTAATGTTTCTCCAATGCCTTCAAACAATTGTGATGACGTCTTCATTTACGATATCAACAGACAATCCCATTGAACAGCGTACTACTACGACATTAACTCTTGATCCCACACAGCATGCTGGTGGTCACATCTTAGCGTAGGTATGCTGATTTTAATGTCGCACCATAGCTGTAATGATCCTCGTCGTCATCCCATTAGAAAACCAATAAAGTTGATGAGGTTTTGAATGAAGTGTCTGGGGAAGGGGAGGTTTGATGGAGTCACGGGCTAAATAGCCTTCCTATTAAAATGTAATCAGGGCCAGTAATCATAAAACAACTCAGAGCAGGAGTGCTGATCTGGGATCAGGTCCCACCCTGTATCCATATAATCTTATTCATTGTGATCTAAAAGGGGCAAAACTGATCCTATAGAAACTTTACTCAGATGTTCTACGGGTATTGAGCCCAGCTATTTTGGAGTGATCAAGCAGAGAGGAAAAGTACGAAGGCGTTTTCATTCACGACACCAGATGTTCCTGGGAGGCTGTTCACATCATAATAACCCCCTCCATTCATCTACAGTCTACAGGCTGTTCACATCATAATAACCCCCTCCATTCATCTACAGTCTACAGGCTGTTCACATCATAATAACCTCCTCCATTCATCTACAGTCTACAGGCTGTTCACATCATAATAACCCCCTCCATTCATCTACAGTCTACAGGCTGTTCACATCATAATAACCTCCTCCATTCATCTACAGTCTACAGACTGTTCACATCATAATAACCCCCTCCATTCATCTACAGTCTACTGGCTGTTCACGTCATAACCCACTCCATTCATCTACAGTCTACAGACTGTTCACATCATAATAACCCCCTCCATTCATCTACAGTCTACTGGCTGTTCACGTCATAACCCCCTCCATTCATCTACAGTCTACAGGCTGTTCACGTCATAACCCCATCCATTCATCTACAGACTGTTCACATCATAATAACCCCCTCCATTCATCTACAGTCTACAGGCTGTTCACATCATAATAACCCCCTCCATTCATCTACAGTCTACAGGCTGTCCACATCATAATAACCACCTCCATTCATCTACAGTCTACAGACTGTTCACATCATAATAACCCCCTCCATGCATCTACAGTCTACAGACTGTTCACATCATAATAACCCCCTCCATTCATCTACAGTCTACAGACTGCTCACATCATAATAACCCCCCTCCATTCATCTACAGACTGTTCACATCATAATAACCCCCTCCATTCATCTACAGTCTACAGGCTGTTCACGTCATAAACCCCTTCATTCATCTACAGTCTACAGACTGTTCACATCATAATAAGCCCCTCCATTCATCTACAGTCTACAGACTGTTCACATCATAACCCCCTCCATTCATCTACAGTCTACAGACTGTTCACATCATAATAACCCCCTCCATTCATCTACAGTCTACAGGCTGTTCACATCATAATAACCCCCTCCATTCATCTACAGTCTACAGACTGTTCACATCATAATAACCCCCTCCATTCATTTACAGTCTACAGACTGTTCACGTCATAACCCCCTTCATTCATCTACAGTCTACAGACTGCTCACATCATAATAACCCCCTCCATTCATCTACAGTCTACAGACTGTTCACATCATAACCCCCTCCATTCATCTACAGTCTACAGACTGTTCACATCATAACCCCCTCCATTCATCTACAGTCTACAGGCTGTTCACGTCATAACCCCATCCATTCATCTACAGACTGTTCACATCATAATAACCCCCTCCATTCATCTACAGTCTACAGGCTGTTCACATCATAATAACCCCCTCCATTCATCTACAGTCTACAGGCTGTCCACATCATAATAACCCCCTCCATTCATCTACAGTCTACAGACTGTTCACATCATAATAACCCCCTCCATGCATCTACAGTCTACAGACTGTTCACATCATAATAACCCCCTCCATTCATCTACAGTCTACAGACTGTTCACATCATAATAACCCCCCTCCATTCATCTACAGACTGTTCACATCATAATAACCCCCTCCATTCATCTACAGTCTACAGGCTGTTCACGTCATAAACCCCTTCATTCATCTACAGTCTACAGACTGTTCACATCATAATAAGCCCCTCCATTCATCTACAGTCTACAGACTGTTCACATCATAACCCCCTCCATTCATCTACAGTCTACAGACTGTTCACATCATAATAACCCCCTCCATTCATCTACAGTCTACAGGCTGTTCACATCATAATAACCCCCTCCATTCATCTACAGTCTACAGACTGTTCACATCATAATAACCCCCTCCATTCATTTACAGTCTACAGACTGTTCACGTCATAACCCCCTTCATTCATCTACAGTCTACAGACTGCTCACATCATAATAACCCCCTCCATTCATCTACAGTCTACAGACTGTTCACATCATAACCCCCTCCATGCATCTACAGTCTACAGACTGTTCACATCATAATAACCCCCTCCATTCATCTACAGTCTACAGACTGTTCACATCATAACCCCCTCCATTCATCTACAGTCTACAGACTGTTCACATCATAATAACCCCCTCCATTCATTTACAGTCTACAGACTGTTCACGTCATAACCCCCTTCATGCATCTACAGTCTACAGACTGTTCACATCATAATAACCCCCTCCATTCATCTACAGTCTACAGACTGTTCACATCATAACCCCCTCCATTCATCTACAGTCTACAGACTGTTCACATCATAATAACCCCCTCCATTCATCTACAGTCTACAGACTGTTCACATCATAACCCCCTCCATTCATCTACAGTCTACAGACTGTTCACATCATAATAACCCCCTCCATTCATTTACAGTCTACAGACTGTTCACGTCATAACCCCCTTCATTCATCTACAGTCTACAGACTGTTCACATCATAATAACCCCCTCCATTCATCTACAGTCTACAGACTGTTCACATCATAACCCCCTCCATTCATCTACAGTCTACAGACTGTTCACATCATAACCCCCTCCATTCATCTACAGTCTACAGACTGTTCACATCATAATAACCCCCTCCATTCATCTACAGTCTACAGACTGTTCACATCATAACCCCCTCCATTCATCTACAGTCTACAGACTGTTCGCATCATAATAACCCCCTCCATTCATCTACAGTCTACAGACTGTTCACATCATAATAACCCCCTCCATTCATCTACAGTCTACAGACTGTTCACATCATAACCCCCTCCATTCATCTACAGTCTACAGACTGTTCACATCATAATAACCCCCTCCATTCATCTACAGTCTACAGACTGTTCACATCATAACCCCCTCCATTCATCTACAGTCTACAGACTGTTCACATCATAATAACCCCCTCCATTCATCTACAGTCTACAGACTGTTCACATCATAACCCCCTCCATTCATCTACAGTCTACAGACTGTTCACATCATAATAACCCCCTCCATTCATATACAGTCTACAGACTGTTCACATCATAACCCCCTCCATTCATCTACAGTCTACAGACTGTTCACATCATAATAACCCCCTCCATTCATTTACAGTCTACAGACTGTTCACGTCATAACCCCCTTCATTCATCTACAGTCTACAGACTGTTCACATCATAATAACCCCCTCCATTCATCTACAGTCTACAGACTGTTCACATCATAACCCCCTCCATTCATCTACAGTCTACAGACTGTTCACATCATAACCCCCTCCATTCATCTACAGTCTACAGACTGTTCACATCATAATAACCCCCTCCATTCATCTACAGTCTACAGACTGTTCACATCATAACCCCCTCCATTCATCTACAGTCTACAGACTGTTCACATCATAATAACCCCCTCCATTCATCTACAGTCTACAGACTGTTCACATCATAACCCCCTCCATTCATCTACAGTCTACAGACTGTTCACATCATAACCCCCTCCATTCATCTACAGTCTACAGACTGTTCACGTCATAACCCCCTTCATTCATCTACAGTCTACAGACTGTTCACATCATAATAACCCCCTCCATTCATCTACAGTCTACAGACTGTTCACATCATAACCCTCTCCATTCATCTACAGTCTACAGACTGTTCACATCATAATAACCCCCTCCATTCATCTACAGTCTACAGACTGTTCACATCATAACCCCCTCCATTCATCTACAGTCTACAGACTGTTCACATCATAATAACCCCCTCCATTCATCTACAGTCTACAGACTGTTCACATCATAACCCCCTCCATTCATCTACAGTCTACAGACTGTTCACATCATAATAACCCCCTCCATTCATCTACAGTCTACAGACTGTTCACATCATAACCCCCTCCATTCATATACAGTCTACAGGCTGTGAAGTTGAAGTTAGAGCAGGGCTATTGTGACATATTCTATTTCGAGATGGGGTCAGCGTGTGCGTGCGTGTGTGTGTGTGTGTTTGTGTGTGCGCAACACAGTCAGTACTACATAGAGTCACTTTAAAGAGATGACCTTGTTTCCATCGGGCTAACTTTGCCTCTCTTTCCTTCCCCCTCTCTCAGCATGTCAGAGGCTGTTCTCTATTCTATCTGGGGCACACAGCAATAAAGAATAAACTCCAGTTGAATAGAAAACACACAGAGTACATCACCGGCCCTATCTCCTATTGACCTTTTGCTAATGCTACTTCTCTGTTTTCTCTCTCCGTATGTGTGTGTGTGTCTAAGAGACACTGTGGTATCTATTTCACTTGCATTTCTATGTTCTCTTTCCCTCAAATCTGTTTACTCTAGAAATCTTAGCTACACGGCATTGTGTGTGTGTGTGTGTGTGTGTGTGTGTGTGTGTGTGTGTGTGTGTGTGTGTGTGTGTGTGTGTGTGAGGTTTGATTACAGTAAATTATGATAGATCACAAGTAGATGCAGTGGAGGTTTCATATCCACCCACATCCGCCTGAGGTTGAATCTTTTCTTTGTGCTGCTCAGCGAATGTCTATGAACTTCCAGAAAGACGGTGAGAGAGTACTAGCCTGAACTAGTCAATGGAAGAACACATTTAACTACAGTAGCGTACCCTAGCTAGCCTAGCTTCATGAACTAGTCAATGGAAGAACACATATAACTACAGTAGCGTACCCTAGCTAGCCTAGCTTCGTGAAATAGTCAATGTAAGAAAACATATAACTACAGTAGCGTACCCTAGCTAGCCTAGCTTAGCTTCATGAATTAGTCAATGGAAGAAAACATATAACTTCAGTAGCGTACCCTAGCTAGCCTAGCTTAGCTTCATGAATTAGTCAATGGAAGAAAACATATAACTTCAGTAGCGTACCCTAGCTAGCCTAGCTTCATGAATTAGTCAATGGAAGAAAACATACAACTACAGTAGCGTACCCTGGCTAGCCTAGCCTAGCTTCATGAATTAGTCAATGGAAGAAAACATATAACTTCAGTAGCGTACCCTAGCTAGCCTAGCTTAGCTTCATGAATTAGTCAATGGAAGAAAACATATAACTTCAGTAGCGTACCCTAGCTAGCCTAGCTTCATGAATTAGTCAATGGAAGAAAACATACAACTACAGTAGCGTACCCTAGCTAGCCTAGCCTAGCTTCATGAATTAGTCAATGGAAGAAAACATACAACTACAGTAGCGTACCCTGGCTAGCCTAGCTTCATGAATTAGTCAATGGAGTTTACATGTTTTTATTTAAACTTTATTTAACTAGGCAAGTCAGTTAAGAACTAATTCTTATTTTCAATGACAGCCTAGGAACAGTGGGTTAACTGGCTGTTCAGGGGCAGAACAACACATTTGTACCTTGTCAGCTTTGGGATTTGAACTTGCAACCTTTACGGTTACTAGTTCAACACTATAACAACTAGGCTACAATGCCGCTCTGACATGTACCTAGCCTTGACGTAGTTAGCCTAGCTCATCAATAATCAATGTAGTTTGCACGTACCATGCATTAGCGTAGTTAGTTTAGCTTCATTAATTTGTTAATGGGAGAACACATAGTGGCTATATATACTTAGCAGCTGGAGGCTAGGGCTAAATTTGTGTCAATGCTAGTCTGACTGGACTAGCCAGCTGGGTCAAACACTGGGAGTGAGGCACTAGTTAGCTAATACATAAACACCACACACACCACTCCTTTTTCTCTCCTTTCTTTTCTTCTCCTTTGTTTTGTCCTTTTCCCTGCTGTTTCTTTTAGGATTTCTTGTTCTCCCTCCCTCCCTCCCTCCCTCCTCTTCCCCCTTCCCTCCCTCCCTCCCCTCATCTTCCTCCCTCCTTCCCCCTCCCCCCTCTCTCCTCAATCTTCCTCCTTCCCTCCCTCCTTCTCCCTCCCTCCCTCCCTCCCTCCCTCCCTCCCTCCCTCCCTCCCTCCCCTTCCTCCCTCCCTCCCCTCATCTTCCTCCCTAATTCTCCCTCCCCCCTCTCTCCCTCCCCCCTCTCTCTCTCCCTCCCTCCCTCCCTCCCTCCCTCCCTCCCTCCCCCCTCCCTCCCTCCCTCCCTCCCTCCCTCCCTCCCCTCATCTTCCTCCCTCCTTCTCCCTCCCCCCTCTCTCCCTCCATCTTCCTCCCTTCCCTCCCTCCTTCTCCCTCCCCCCTCTCTCCCTCCATCTTCCTCCCTTACCTCCCTCCCTCCCTCCCCTCATCTTCCTCCCTCCTTCTCCCTCCCCCCTCTCTCCCTCCATCTTCCTCCCTTCCCTCCCTCCCTCCCTCCCTCCCTCCCTCCCTCCCTCCCTCCCTCCCTCCCTCCCTCCCTCCCTCCCTCCCTCCTTCTCCCTCCCTCCCTCCCTCCCTCCCTCCCTCCCTCCTCCTTCTCCCTCCCTCCCTCCTTCCATCTCCCCTCCCTCCCTCCATCTCCCTCCCTCTCTTTTAGGGCGCAACCACTGTCTATTAAACATCTTATTGACATGTAATACTGTGTGAAAGAAACTATGAAATGAAAGATACATGGGGGAAGACAGAGATTGGAGATATAGGGAAACCCCAACTTCCTCTCTCTTCCTCTTTTTTCCACCTCTCATCTCTTTCTCTTTCTCCTCCTCCCCCTATCCCTTTGACAGTGACCCCTGAACTACGAACTCTCAGCTAGAGCCCGGTGAGGTTCACAAATGTATCTGTTCAGTCTGCCTACACACACACATCCAAACAGCCTAACTTTCACACACACACACACACACACACACACACACACACACACACACACACACACACACACACACACACACACACCTCCTCTCCAGCACAGACAGCCCCATGCGGGGGCAAAGAGAAGAAAGACATACTGACTTATCACCACAGTGACGTGAATGGTAGATTTATATGTTAGATAGCATCTACACTAACCTGAGAGAAAGGGAGATAATATGAGAGGGAGAGAGGGAGAGAGAGAGAGCGAGAGGGAGAGAGAGAGAGAGAGAGAGAGAGAGAGAGAGAGAGAGAGAGAGAGAGAGAGCGAGAGGGAGAGGGAGAGAGAGAGAGAGAGAGGGGCTGGAGGGATGGGGAGAGTATGAGAGGGAGAGGGAGAGAGAGAGAGAGAGTGAGAGAGAGATAGAGAGAGAGGCTGGAGGGATGGGGAGAGTATGAGAGGGAGAGAGAGAGAGGGAGAGAGAGAGAGAGAGAGAGAGAGAGAGAGGCTGGAGGGATGGGGAGAGTATGAGAGAGAGAGAGGGAGAGAGAGAGAGAGAGAGAGAGAGAGAGAGGCTGGAGGGATGGGGAGAGTATGAGAGGGAGAGAGAGAGAGAGAGGGGAGAGAGAGAGAGAGAGAGAGAGAGAGAGAGAGAGAGAGAGAGAGAGAGAGAGAGGCTGGAGGGATGGGGAGAGTATGAGAGGGAGAGAGAGAGAGGAGAGAGAGAGAGAGAGAGAGAGAGAGAGAGAGAGAGAGAGAGAGAGAGAGGCTGGAGGGATGGGGAGAGTATGAGAGGGAGAGAGAGAGAGAGAGGGAGAGAGAGAGAGAGAGAGAGAGAGAGAGAGAGAGAGAGAGAGAGAGAGAGAGGCTGGAGGGAATGGGGAGAGTATGAGAGGGAGAGAGAGAGAGAGAGAGAGATAGAGATAGAGAGAGAGAGAGAGGCTGGAGGGATGGGGAGAGTATGAGAGGGAGAGAGAGAGAGAGAGAGAGAGAGAGAGAGAGAGAGGCTGGAGGGATGGGGAGATTGATTGTTGAGGCTGCGGTGCTAACCAGGAGAGCTGGGAATTGTTTCTCGAAAGTGACGCACACACACATACACACACACACACACACTTCAAACGTAAACAGTTGTAGCATAATGAGATAGCTATGAGAATTGCAGTAGAAAATATTCATCAGTCTTTTCTTGCCAGGCACTGCAAGCAGACAGCAGACATATCTAAAGTCACATGCACATCACACGGTTGAATAAATCACACTGTTGTATCCCTTGATCATGTGTAGTACTTAGCATAGCATTTCGTAGTATATTGTAGTATACTATAGTAAATACTAAAGAATCATCTACAAAAATACAGTCCTACCAACCTACCTACAGGTCACAGAACATTCAGACCCCAGTCCTACCAACCTACCTACAGGTTACAGAACATTCAGACCCCAGTCCTACCTACCTACCTACAGGTTACATAACATTCAGACCCCAGTCCTACCTACCTACAGGTTACAGAACATTCAGACCCCAGTCCTACCTACCTACAGGTTACATAACATTCAGACCCCAGTCCTACCTACCTACCTACAGGTTACATAACATTCAGACCCCAGTCCTACCTACCTACAGGTTACAGAACATTCAGACCCCAGTCCTACCTACCTACAGGTTACAGAACATTCAGACCCCAGTCCTACCAACCTACCTACAGGTTACAGAACATTCAGACCCCAGTCCTACCAACCTACCTACAGGTTACAGAACATTCAGACCCCAGTCCTACCTACCTACCTACAGGTTACAGAACATTCAGACCCCAGTCCTACCAACCTACCTACAGGTTACAGAACATTCAGACCCCAGTCCTACCTACCTACCTACAGGTTACAGAACATTCAGACCCCAGTCCTACCTACCTACCTACAGGTTACAGAACATTCAGACCCCAGTCCTACCTACCTACCTACAGGTTACAGAACATTCAGACCCCAGTCCTACCTACCTACAGGTTACATAACATTCAGACCCCAGTCCTACCTACCTACCTACAGGTTACAGAACATTCAGACCCCAGTCCTACCAACCTACCTACAGGTTACATAACTTTCAGACCCCAGTCCTACCTACCTACAGGTTACAGAACATTCAGACCCCAGTCCTACCTACCTACCTACAGGTTACAGAACATTCAGACCCCAGTCCTACCTACCTACAGGTTACATAACATTCAGACCCCAGTCCTACCTACCTACCTACAGGTTACAGAACATTCAGACCCCAGTCCTACCAACCTACCTACAGGTTACATAACTTTCAGACCCCAGTCCTACCTACCTACAGGTTACAGAACATTCAGACCCCAGTCCTACCTACCTACCTACAGGTTACAGAACATTCAGACCCCAGTCCTACCAACCTACCTACAGGTTACAGAACATTCAGACCCCAGTCCTACCTACCTACCTACAGGTTACAGAACATTCAGACCCCAGTCCTACCTACCTACCTACAGGTTACAGAACATTCAGACCCCAGTCCTACCTACCTACCTACAGGTTACAGAACATTCAGACCCCAGTCCTACCTACCTACAGGTTACATAACATTCAGACCCCAGTCCTACCTACCTACCTACAGGTTACAGAACATTCAGACCCCAGTCCTACCAACCTACCTACAGGTTACATAACTTTCAGACCCCAGTCCTACCTACCTACAGGTTACAGAACATTCAGACCCCAGTCCTACCTACCTACAGGTTACAGAACATTCAGACCCCAGTCCTACCTACCTACAGGTTACATAACTTTCAGACCCCAGTCCTACCTACCTACAGGTTACAGAACATTCAGACCCCAGTCCTACCTACCTACAGGTTACATAACTTTCAGACCCCAGTCCTACCTACCTACAGGTTACAGAACTTTCAGACCCCAGTCCTACCTACCTACAGGTTACAGAACATTCAGACCCCAGTCCTACCTACCTACAGGTTACAGAACATTCAGACCTCAGTCCTACCTACCTACCTACAGGTTACGGAACATTCAGACCCCAGTCCTACCTACCTACAGGTTACAGAACATTCAGACCCCAGTCCTACCTACCTACCTACAGGTTACGGAACATTCAGACCCCAGTCCTACCAACCTACCTACAGGTTACAGAACATTCAGACCCCAGTCCTACCAACCTACCTACAGGTTACGGAACATTCAGACCCCAGTCCTACCTACCTACAGGTTACAGAACATTCAGAACCCAGTCCTACCTACCTACAGGTTACAGAACATTCAGAACCCAGTCCTACCTACCTACAGGTTACATAACATTCAGAACCCAGTCCTACCTACCTACCTACAGTAGTCACCTGGAATGCATTTAAATTAACAATTGTTAAAAGTTAATTTGGGGAATGTCTGTCCCTTTTAATGCATTTGAGCCAGTCAGTTGTGCTGTGACCAGGTAAGGGTGGTATACAGAAGATAGCCCTATTTGGTAAAAGACCAAGTCCATATTATGGCAAGAACAGCTCAAATTAAGCAGAGAGAAATTACAGTCCATCACTTTAAGACATTTATTTGCAGCCCAAATAAATGCTTCACAGAGTTCAAGTAACAGACACATCTCACCATCAACTGTTCAGAGGAGACTGTGTGAATCAGGCCTTCATGGTCGAATTGCTGCAAAGAAACCACTACTAAAGGACACCAATAAGAAGAAGAGACTTGTTTGGGCCAAGAAACACGAGCAGTGAACATTAGACCTGTGGAAATCTGTCCTTTCGTCAAATGTGAGATTTTTGGTTCCAACCGCCGTGTCTTTGTGAGACGCAAAGTAGGTGAACTGATGATCTCTGCATGTGTGGTTCCCACCGTGAAGCATGGAGGAGGAGGTGTGATGGTGTAGGTGTGCTCTGCTGGTGACACTGTCTGTGATTTATTTAGAATTCAAGGCACATAAACAGCATGGTTAACACAGCATTCTGCAGTGATACGCCATCCTATCTGGTTTGCGCTTAGTGGGACTATTATTTATTTTTCAAAAGGACAATGACCCAACACACCTCCAGGCTGTGTAAGGACTATTTGGCCAAGAAGGAGAGTGATGGAATGCTAACTGCTTTGCTTTATCTTGGCCAGGTCGCAGTTGTAAATGAGAACTTATTCTCAACTAGCCTACCTGGCTAAATAAGGTGAAATAATAAATAAACAAATAAAATAACCTTCATTCAAACAGCACCCATAATGCCTGACTGGTGTAACATGTATTACATATTGTCAGGTCAACTGGCAAGGAAACTTTTAGTACAGTTGAACAGTAATACAGTATTATAGTACATTAGTAATACAGTAGAACAGCAGTACAGTATTATAATACATTAGTGGTACAGCAGAACAGCAGTACAGTATTATAGTACATTAGTAGTACAGTAGTACAGTATTATAGTACATTAGTAGTACAGTAGTACAGTATTATAGTACATTAGTAATACAGTAGAACAGCAGTACAGTATTATAGTACATTAGTAATACAGTAGAACAGCAGTACAGTATTATAGTACATTAGTAGTACAGTAGTACAGCAGTACAGTATTATAGTATATTAGTAGTACAGTAGTACAGCAGTACAGTATTATAGTATATTAGTAGTACAGTAGTACAGTATTATAGTACATTAGTAGTACAGTAGTACAGTATTATAGTACATTAGTAATACAGTAGAACAGCAGTACAGTATTATAGTACATTAGTAATACAGTAGAACAGCAGTACATTATTATAGTACATTAGCAATACAGTAGAAAGTAGTACAGTATTATAGTACATTAGTGGTACAGCAGAACAGTAGTACAGTAATACAGTATTATAGTACATTAGTAGTACAGTAGTACAGTATTATAGTAGATTAGTAGTACAGTATTATAGTAGATTAGTAATACAGTAGAACAGCAGTACAGTATTATAGTACATTAGTAGTACAGTAGTACAGTAATACAGTATTATAGTACATTAGTAGTACAGTAGAACAGTATTATAGTAGATTAGTATTACAGTAGAACAGTAATACAGTATTATAGTACATTAGTAGATTAGTAGTACAGTATTATAGTAGATTAGTAGTACAGTAGAACAGTAATACAGTATTAGAGTACATTAGTAGTACAGTAGTACAGTATTATAGTAGATTAGTAGAACAGTAGAACAGTAGTACAGTAATACAGTATTATAGTATATTAGTAGTACAGTAGAACAGTAATATAGTACATTAGTAGATTAGTAGAACAGTAGAACAGTAGTACAGTATTATAGTAGATTAGTAGTACAGTAGAACAGTAGTACAGTATTATAGTACATTAGTAGAACAGTAGAACAGTAATATAGTACCTTAGTAGATTAGTAGAACAGTAGAACAGTAGTACAGTAATACAGTATTATAGTATATTAGTAGTACAGTAGAACAGTAATATAGTACATTAGTAGATTAGTAGAACAGTAGAACAGTAGTACAGTATTATAGTAGATTAGTAGTACAGTAGAACAGTAGTACAGTATTATAGTAGATTAGTAGTACAGTAGAACATTAGTACAGAATTATAGTACATTAGTAGTACAGTAGAACAGTAATACAGTATTAGAGTACATTAGTAGAACAGTAGTACAGTATTATAGTACATTAGTAGTACAGTAGAACAGTAATACAGTATTAGAGTACATTAGTAGTACAGTAGTACAGTATTATAGTAGATTAGTAGAACAGTAGTACAGTATTATAGTAGATTAGTAGTACAGTAGAACAGTAGTACAGTATTATAGTAGATTAGTAGTACAGTAGAACAGTAAAACAGTATTATAGTAGATTAGTAAAACTGTAGAACAGTATTATAGTGTTACAGTAGAACAGTATTACAGTAGAGCAGTATTATAGTATTACAGTAGAATAGTATTATAATATTACAGTATTACAGTAGAACAGTATTATAGTATTACAGTAGAACAGTATTATAGTATTACAGTAGAACAGTATTATAGTATTACAGTAGAACAGTATTATAGTAGATTAGTAATACAGTAGAACAGTGTTGTAGTATTACAGTAGAACAGTATTATAGTAGATTAGTAATACAGTAGAACAGTATTATAGTATTACAGTAGAACAGTAAAACATTATTATAGTATAGAGTAGAACAGTATTATAGTATTACAGTAGAACAGTATTATAGTATTACAGTAGAACAGTATTATAGTATTACAGTAGAACAGTAATATAATATTACAGTAGAACAGTAATATAGTATTACAGTAGAACAGTAATATAGTATTACAGTAGAACAGTATTATAGTAGATTAGTAATACAGTAGAACAGTATTACAGTAGAGCAGTATTATAGTATTACAGTAGAATAGTATTATAATATTACAGTATTACAGTAGAACAGTATTATAGTATTACAGTAGAACAGTATTATAGTATCACAGTAGAACAGTATTATAGTATTACAGTAGAACAGTATTATAGTACATTAGTAGTACAGTAGTACAGTATTATAGTACATTAGTAATACAGTAGAACAGCAGTACAGTATTATAGTACATTAGTAATACAGTAGAACATCAGTACAGTATTATAGTACATTAGTAGTACAGTAGTACAGCAGTACAGTATTATAGTACATTAGTAGTACAGTAGTACAGTATTATAGTATATTAGTAGTACAGTAGTAAAGTATTATAGTACATTAGTAGTACAGTAGTACAGTATTATAGTACATTAGTAATACAGTAGAACAGCAGTACAGTATTATAGTACATTAGTAATACAGTAGAACAGCAGTACAGTATTATAGTACATTAGCAATACAGTAGAAAAGTAGTACAGTATTATAGTACATTAGTGGTACAGCAGAACAGTAGTACAGTAATACAGTATTATAGTACATTAGTAGTACAGTAGTACAGTATTATAGTAGATTAGTAGTACAGTATTATAGTAGATTAGTAATACAGTAGAACAGCAGTACAGTATTATAGTACATTAGTAGTACAGTAGTACAGTAATACAGTATTATAGTACATTAGTAGTACAGTAGAACAGTATTATAGTAGATTAGTAGTACAGTAGAACAGTATTATAGTGCATTAGTATTACAGTAGAACAGTAATACAGTATTATAGTACATGAGTAGATTAGTAGTACAGTATTATAGTAGATTAGTAGTACAGTAGAACAGTAGTACAGTATTATAGTAGATTAGTAGTACAGTAGAACAGTAATACAGTATTAGAGTACATTAGTAGTACAGTAGTACAGTATTATAGTAGATTAGTAGAACAGTAGAACAGTAGTACAGTATTATAGTAGATTAGTAGTACAGTAGAACAGTAGTACAGTATTATAGTAGATTAGTAGTACAGTAATACAGTATTATAGTACATTAGTAGTACAGTATTATAGTAGATTAGTAGTACAGTAGAACAGTAGTACAGTATTATAGTAGATTAGTAGTACAGTAGAACAGTAGTACAGTATTATAGTAGATTAGTAGTACAGTAGAACAGTAGTACAGTATTATAGTAGATTAGTGGTACAGTAGAACAGTAGTACAGTATTATAGTAGATTAGTAGTACAGTAGAACAGTAATACAGTATTATAGTACATTAGTAGATTAGTAGTACAGTATTATAGTAGATTAGTAGTACAGTAGAACAGTAGTACAGTATTATAGTACATTAGTAGATTAGTAGTACAGTAGAACAGTAATATAGTACATTAGTAGATTAGTAGTACAGTATTATAGTAGATTAGTAGTACAGTAGAACAGTAGTACAGTATTATAGTACATTAGTAGTACAGTAGTACAGTAGAACAGTAATACAGTATTATAGTACATTAGTAGATAAGTAATACAGTATTATAGTACATTAGTAGAACAGTAGAACAGTAATATAGTACCTTAGTAGATTAGTAGTACAGTAGAACAGTAATACAGTATTATAGTATATTAGTAGAACAGTAGAACAGTAGTACAGTAATACAGTATTATAGTATATTAGTAGTACAGTAGAACAGTAATATAGTACATTAGTAGATTAGTAGTACAGTATTATAGTAGATTAGTAGTACAGTAGAACAGTAGTACAGTATTATAGTAGATTAGTAGTACAGTAGAACAGTAATACAGTATTAGAGTACATTAGTAGAACAGTAGTACAGTATTATAGTACATTAGTAGTACAGTAGAACAGTAATACAGTATTAGAGTACATTAGTAGTACAGTAGTACAGTATTATAGTAGATTAGTAGAACAGTAGTACAGTATTATAGTAGATTAGTAGAACAGTAGTACAGTATTATAGTAGATTAGTAGTACAGTAGAACAGTAAAACAGTATTATAGTAGATTAGTAAAACAGTAGAACAGTATTATAGTGTTACAGTAGAACAGTATTACAGTAGAGCAGTATTATAGTATTACAGTAGAATAGTATTATAATATTACAGTATTACAGTAGAACAGTATTACAGTAGAACAGTATTATAGTATTACAGTAGAACAGTATTATAGTATTACAGTAGAACAGTATTATAGTATTACAGTAGAACAGTATTATAGTAGATTAGTAATACAGTAGAACAGTATTATAGTATTACAGTAGAACAGTAAAACATGATTATAGTATAGAGTAGAACAGTATTATAATATTACAGTAGAACAGTATTATAGTATTACAGTAGAACAGTATTATAGTATTACAGTAGAACAGTAATATAGTATTACAGTAGAACAGTAATATAGTATTACAGTAGAACAGTATTATAGTAGATTAGTAATACAGTAGAACAGTATTATAGTAGATTAGTAATACAGTAGAACAGTATTACAGTAGAGCAGTATTATAGTATTACAGTAGAATAGTATTATAATATTACAGTATTACAGTAGAACAGTATTATAGTATTACAGTAGAACAGTATTATAGTATCACAGTAGAACAGTATTATAGTATTACAGTAGAACAGTATTATAGTAGATTAGTAATACAGTAGAACAGTATTATAGTAGATTAGTAATACAGTAGAACAGTATTACAGTAGAACAGTATTATAGTATTACAGTAGAACAGTAAAACAGTAGTATAGTAATAAAGTAGAAAAGTATTACAGTATTACAGTAGAACAGTAAAACATTATTATAGTATAGAGTATAACAGTATTACAGTAGAATAGTATTATAATATTACAGTATTACAGTAGAACAGTAGTATTAGTAACAGTATTATAGTATTACAGTAGAACAGTATTATAGTATTACAGTAGAACAGTAAAACATTATTATAGTATAGAGTAGAACAGTATTACAGTAGAATAGTATTATAATATTACAGTATTACAGTAGAACAGTATTATAGTATTACAGTAGAACAGTATTATAGTATTACAGTAGAACAGTATTATAGTATTACAGTAGATCAGTATTATAGTATTACAGTAGAACAGTATTATAGTATTACAGTAGAACAGTATTATAGTATTACAGTAGAACAGTAATATAGTATTACAGTAGTACAGTATTATAGTATTACAGTAGAACAGTATTATAGTATTACAGTAGAACAGTATTATAGTATTACAGTAGAACAGTATTATAGTAGATTAGTAATACAGTAGAACAGTATTATAGTATTACAGTAGAACAGTATTATAGTAGATTAGTAATACAGTAGAACAGTATTATAGTATTACAGTAGAACAGTAAAACATGATTATAGTATAGAGTAGAACAGTATTATAATATTACAGTAGAACAGTATTATAGTATTACAGTAGAACAGTATTATAGTATTACAGTAGAACAGTAATATAGTATTACAGTAGAACAGTAATATAGTATTACAGTAGAACAGTAATATAGTATTACAGTAGAACAGTATTATAGTAGATTAGTAATACAGTAGAACAGTATTATAGTAGATTAGTAATACAGTAGAACAGTATTACAGTAGAGCAGTATTATAGTATTACAGTAGAATAGTATTATAATATTACAGTATTACAGTAGAACAGTATTATAGTATTACAGTAGAACAGTATTATAGTATCACAGTAGAACAGTATTATAGTATTACAGTAGAACAGTATTATAGTAGATTAGTAATACAGTAGAACAGTATTATAGTAGATTAGTAATACAGTAGAACAGTATTACAGTAGAACAGTATTATAGTATTACAGTAGAACAGTAAAACAGTATTATAGTAATACAGTAGAAAAGTATTACAGTATTACAGTAGAACAGTAAAACA
Source organism: Oncorhynchus kisutch (assembly GCF_002021735.2). Classification (NCBI taxonomy): domain Eukaryota; kingdom Metazoa; phylum Chordata; class Actinopteri; order Salmoniformes; family Salmonidae; genus Oncorhynchus; species Oncorhynchus kisutch. Next base: position 12,673,559 of record NC_034189.2, on the reverse strand, counting down.
TTATTATAGTATAGAGTATAACAGTATTACAGTAGAATAGTATTATAATATTACAGTATTACAGTAGAACAGTATTATAGTATTACAGTAGAACAGTATTATAGTATTACAGTAGAACAGTATTATAGTATTACAGTAGAACAGTAAAACATTATTATAGTATAGAGTAGAACAGTATTACAGTAGAATAGTATTATAATATTACAGTATTACAGTAGAACAGTATTATAGTATTACAGTAGAACAGTATTATAGTATTACAGTAGAACAGTATTATAGTATTACAGTAGATCAGTATTATAGTATTACAGTAGAACAGTATTATAGTATTACAGTAGAACAGTATTATAGTATTACAGTAGAACAGTAATATAGTATTACAGTAGAACAGTATTATAGTATTACAGTAGAACAGTATTATAGTATTACAGTAGAACAGTTTTACAGTAGAACAGTAATATAGTATTACAGTAGAACAGTAATATAGTATTACAGTAGAACAGTATTATAGTATTACAGTAGAACAGTTTTACAGTAGAACAGTAATATAGTATTACAGTAGAACAGTAATATAGTATTACAGTAGAACAGTTTTACAGTAGAACAGTAATATAGTATTACAGTAGAACAGTAATATAGTATTACAGTAGAACAGTATTATAGTATTTAGGCATAATATTAATAATAGTGTAGTATTGTACAGTATACTATAGTCTATGAGTGAGTCTTTGTCCTGACTGGGCCAAGCTACACACTAGAGGATGTACCTCCCTACTTCCCTCCCTCTCTGATCACACAACACTGTCTACACTTTCCTTCCGGACAGACAGATAGAGAGAACAGCAAGCCTCTCTCTCAATTCAATTCAATTCAGTTCAAGGGCTTTATTGGCATGGGAAACATGTGTTAACATTGCCAAAGCAAGTGAAGTAGATCATATACAAAGTGATGTACACAATAAAAAATAACAGTAAACATTACTCACATAAGTTCTTTCTCTCTCGTCCCCTCCTGTTGTTGGTGTCTAATCCTCCTCCTCTCGTCCTCTCTCTCTCTCTCATCTCTCTCTCTCCTCTCTTTCACTCTGGTTGTTGTGTCTCATCCCCTCTCTCTCTCCCTCATCTCTTTCCCTCGTTGTTGTGTCTCATCCCCGTCCTCTCTCTCACCCCTCTCTTTCCACTCTGTTGTTGTGTCTCATCCCCTCCTCTTCTCTCCTCTTCCTCTCTCTCCCTTCCCTCTGCTGTTGTGTCTCATCCCCTCCTCTCTTCTCTTTCACTCTGCTGTTGTGTCTGCATGCCCTCCCTCTCTCTCTCTCCCTGGTCTCTTTCCCTATGTTTGTTGTGTCTCATCCCCTCCTCTCTCTCTCTCTCCCTCTGTTGTTGTGTCTCATCCCCTCCTCTCATCTTCCCCCCTCTATCTTCCCTCTGCTGTTGGTGTCTGCATCCCCCTCCCTCTCTCCTTTCCCTCTGTTGT